>NC_091946.1:12435256-12735256 GCF_041260155.1 Ptychodera flava
GAATGTCATAAGTTAGGCAGCTTCAGGCTTTTAAAATCTTTCTCAGTAAATTTTGACCAATTAGGAGTTAGGCAGGTAAACGCACACGATCCTGCGGGGACGCTCTAGAGACTGAAAGTCACCAACGATTAAACTCTTTCTCTGTGTGATTCTGGCTGTTACAAAAGGCTTTTCCTTTTAAGGTGCAACTTTCCCATTATTTTGCGACTCCTTGGAGACCCAATGCAGAGTAGAGCCTCAGTAGTTTCGTTCCATTCTCGTCATCGTGACAACGTTCTCCGAAATATCACTTGACACATGCGCAATGTTGAGGCATGCTCTGTCAAATAGCGGACGATTTGAATTATTGCACTTTTTGTTACATCCACTCCCCAAAAAAGTCTTTTTTATTCCCGGCAGGCCTTAAGCAATTGAAGTCAATTCATCAGCTTTTAATATACAGATACCCGAAGGACTCGAATACAGGTAACGCTACGATAATGCTGTCACTGAGATGTTTTACGACGGCACCGTTGATTTGTTAAGGTAGTACACGCCTGCAGATGGAAATACTTTCCTTCACTTAAAAATTCCCTAAGCAAATTCTAAACATTCTCTTTCAAAGTCAAGAGTAAAGATCAGGTGTCACGACGCAAAATTTGGTACTAGGTATACTTAATTCTCTAAAATGTATCGATATTTGAAATTCAAAATGGCCGCTTCCCCTCAGGTTAACCTAATACGGGGAAAATTATATTTCCGAATTTCACAAGAAGACTGAAATCTTTGTTCCCTCTACAACTTTAAAAATGATATCACACACGCACCAGATCAGCACAGTATTGTAAAAATTGATTGTCCGGATACCTGTCTCTGTGCCTTATGTAAATCTGCTCAGTATGACGGTGCTTCAGTTAATACACCAATCTCCAAGTCCCTGAAATTTTTGCTCAAGATGTAGAATGTGGTTTTTGAGGAGTGTCGGAAACTCGACAATTCACAGTTCATTTCAGTTCATTCCATTCTCCAAAAACAGGTTTTCAATTCACGGCAGGTCCACAACAATGCATTGGTAAGACAGACGGACGCTGGGCCCTTGCTAAGATGCAGTACAATACAACGTCATCTTATAGGGACATGTTTGTATGTATTCACCATTAAAAGTACCCTCAGACAAGCACTGATTAATACCATAAAGAGAACCAGTCCCAGTTTTCTTCAAGTGTGCCAATTCAGTTAAAACCATCAACTTATACTGACCCTATAGGGAATGAATAAAAGCACCATCGTAATAACCCTGTCAGTGTTATTTATGACTCTGAGTTTTCGACATCAAATGTACTGTTCTTGCGTTCAAATAAATCCCAATAAAATATCGTGCGATATAATATATTGACTTTTAAAAAATCAACGATTGGCATTTAATCTTTTAATCGTGATGAGTAGATAGCGATTATGCGGTTCTAACCGACAAACATCACATTCTTTATACGCATGCGTTTTATTTCACTTGTTCATTTCACCATCAAATTTTCACTGTCATGCATAATACGCCCCAGGATCCTTTCATGGGAATCCTGTAGAGGAAGTTGCTGGTCAGAATCGATGGTCGCAGTCGATGACCGGCAAAGGTAAAGCTTGAAACGCTGAGAAACGACGGCCGCTGTGTCACACAAGAATTTAACGTTGAACACGAGACTTTTCATTCATTCGTGCGTGGGTGGGTGAGATGAGACAGCCGGGGAGATGAGCTTAAGACCAGCAATTTTGTGAAAGATTACACTACTGGGCACTGACTTCTCATTGGAAAATTAGAACTCTGAAATTTTACGACTGATACGTAACCTTTCCATCTATATGTAGATCCCGTACTTTTGATGTACCCTTCACAAATGCTGTATTATGGACTCGGTTTGAAAGAGCCTTTGCGATCATTCAGCCAGTAAAACTCTGCATTTAAAGACCAGCGAATTGAACTGCCTGAATATTTTTTTTTATCTGACGAAAAGACTGAAAAGGTGTCGTGCAGTGACAAATGCCGCCATTTGCTTTCATACAAAGCCCTAACCCCGACTAACACTTGGAAGAAAGGAATCGAGAATCAATTTTATGCCTTTTTGAACACTGCTGAGACATTTTACGAGTTTTGCACGCTATACTTCGACATCGAAGTCGGTATCCTTCAATACAGTGGCACCCGTCAGGCATCGCCCTACCATAGCGGCATGTGTTGCGATCAACCGACCCGCTTTGCTTCAGAAGCAGTAATTGCACAATGTGTGACTCCAGAGCGACAGGCTAATAAATCGGAACCTGGTGCTTTGATCGGAAGTAAATTCAGATTGTCAGACAATGAAATGAACCGTGTTGCAGATGAAAAAAATATTTGGGCAAACATTGCTCTTGTGAAGCGGGACTGACTGTCTCGATTTAGTCGACGTAAAAACTCACCATTCCCGCCCAGACATCCACACAAGCAGCAAAATGGTCACACAAACATCACATCTCACATTATATTCCACACCTTATATCTCACAACGAAGAATCTTAGGGAGGTTTTCAGTAGATCATGGATGTAGTATATCAAATTTGTGTGGTAAATTCCGAAAAGAAAAAAGTGTTTCATGTACAACAGGCGTCTTGGATATAGAGTCGGTCACTTGACATCAATAGCAATAGGAATTAGACTCTGTTGTCAAGTTCAATGCTTGACATTTCGAACCTGGCTTTGGGGTAGAGCAGGGGCATCGTTTGCTTGATTTTCCTGTTTCGCGAGACAGAATCTCGCAAACACTGCAGCGCAAGATCTCGTCAAGTCTCGCGCAGTTGTGAAATTAGCCTGTGAACATTGTTAACGCTTTGAGAGCCTAATTAGCTGTCTAATTAAGATGTGGCACTAGCTTCAGACGTAAAATGAATAGATACACTTAACATTGAACGCTCCCTCATCATAAATACTGAATCAACACCTTTCTTCTCGGTGAATCGTAGGAGCCGACACGTCTTGTCTGCCTTCCAAGTTCAAATTAGTATTTCACGAACCCAGCCGCGATACATTTAACATTGAACGCTCCCTCATCATAAATACTGAATCAACACCTTTCTTCTCGGTGAATCGTAGGAGCCGACACGTCTTGTCTGCCTTCCAAGTTCAAATTAGTATTTCACGAACCCAGCCGCGATACATTTAACATTGAACGCTCCCTCATCATAAATACTGAATCAACACCTTTCTTCTCGGTGAATCGTAGGAGCCGACACGTCTTGTCTGCCTTCCAAGTTCAAATTAGTATTTCACGAACCCAGCCGCCATAATTACGTATTCTGAAAGCATTGGGCTGCATGGGGCTTGTCAGCTTACACGCGTTCCTGATTGTCCTCAGAAAGGAAATTAAACAGTCATTTTCGTTCCTCCATACGTAGCTTGAGTACTTTGCCAGCTCTCCTGGAAAATTAATTGACGCCGGGCCACTTCATAGGTGCCGTAATTATTACAGCGTATCAACCACCTTTTCTCACTGATGGAATGTGTTGCGGAGTTCCTCGTCTATCGCTTGTACTTGTTTATTCTGTTATACTCCATTGTTCACTTATTTTTTTATCCTTTTCATTCTTCTTTGACGCTGTCAATTTTTTTCGTACCCTTTTTTTCTGTCAGCTCTATAAATAAATCTAACACGGCGTCTTATTCTTCCACCACAAAGTGTGCTTAAATCCGAAGTATTAGTTTCACAAGCACCTTACATCGCGAATGGGCTGGCTCAACATTGTACACATTGCAAGCGAATTCTAGTGTGGACTAGAATATCACTTGTTAGTAACGACATTTTACATTGCTCATTCCGGCTTTCAAGTCATTGACAAAGTTGAACATGCACATTCGAAATAATTTTTGGTGTGGAGCAAAAACGAGCTGTATATCTTAGAGAGAACTAAACTACTGGACAGACATACAAGTTACAGCTATTGGGGTCACAAATTAATTATTTTGAAATAATTCTTACATTTATACATTTCACAGACTCTTAGCGCTGTACTAACCACCACACTTTTTTCAAAGCACTATTTCTCATCAAAGATGGCATGAAAACCCCCTCACACAATATATTTTCAAAAGCAGAGAAAATTAAGTTTGGTTAGGTTGCAATAATTTACTCGAAAACAGAAGGAGTATATATTTCGGGTAAAAAACTCAGGTTTTGTTCAGTCAAAAACGTGGCACTACTTTGCGAAATATAATATCTCTTTTCAAACTACAGCTTATTCTAAAATGGTAGTGAAAGATTGACATTCAAAACAGTGATTGAAATCACGATAAGCAAAATGGAAATGTTTAAGTTTTTCCGAACGTAAGCTAGAATCCTTGCTACGCAAAATTGCCATTTTGTTGCACAGTATTTTCATAATTAAGTGTGAAAATTTGACATAATTAGCCCCTGCCAGAGTAAAACCATATTCTTTTTAAAAAGTAATAAATGAGGGGAAAAGAAGAGGGGAAATCGGGTGATTTGCATATATTAGCATAAGTTCTTCTCTCTCACCCAACTTACGACGGTTTGTCATTCTAAAAAGTAAACCCTACCAATATTTCAATCTTGGTTCAACCAGTTACAGAAATTTGAATGAAAATTTGAAAAAATGGTAATTTGACGCAAAAAGCTGATAAATGTGCAACGCCCCGTTAAATTTCAATGAAAAGCATGAAGGCAAGAAGCAGAATGGAGGCGCCGTTTTATGGTTTTCGTTAGTAATGCCTCGCCGTTGCATTCGTGTCTTCTGTACGATGTTTCCGTCGTGAGTTCCTCGGGTCATCGACTCAACGCAATATTCTGAATGGCCATGCTCTCTTTCTCGACTAACTTTTTCCGGTTACACATTTCTCTGAGTCACATCTTACCATAATTGAGATTTCTCGTTCTCACGTCACCCGGTACGCTGTGAGTTTGAGAACACCAGTGTATGAGGTAGATTTGTTCTGATACTCTGTATTGTCGCGCGAGCTCATTCGGCCTTTGCTGTCCCAGCGTGCAGCCACGCGTATTATTTGACGAATGGGTGGTCGCGTACTATTGAAACCGGAACATTGCCGCGCGCAGACGACACACTTCAAAGTAATGGGTTTGTGCACTCCCATTCGGTGACAAATCTAATGTATGAAAATTGACCACAGCACTAAGCCATGCGGATTAATTTGACGTATACATCGCCGAGTGAATACTAAAAGCCGTTAGAGCAGTGGGAAGAAAACATTTTTCGAAGAGAAATGATATAAATCAAAGAAAGTTATTGATGGCAATTGTGTTTTCTACAATGAAATACAATTACTGTGATTTTCTTAAGTATTGAAGGGAAGTGAGAAAATAATCCAACACTCCCATGGGTTGAGATGATATGTCTCACAGTCGTTTGGTAATTTCTGCCTCATGTAAGTTGGAGGCAGAAACTCTCCAACTCGTGTGAGGCATTCCATCTCAGCCTTACCTTTGCAAAGAGTTTAAAGGTATACTGTCACCTGTTCCAATTTTGCCAGTTACCATGGAAAGAGAAAATCTAATCAATCACAGATTTTAAGCGGATGGCGGCTTTTTAAAACAGCTCCCTCAAACGGGCATTTTGAATACCAAGGAACGCCCCTTTGACCATATATGGGCATATTTAGATTACAGGTAACTGTATACCTTTAAATTATGACGTGTTTGGACTGTTTGGGGCCCTGCCTTCCAATGTAAACCAGTATTTATTGTACTACTAATTGGAATCAGACACGAACATAGGTGCCTGCGGTATATAAAAACTCAATTTATAGGGGGAGGGGATTAGACTACCAGAAGATTAGTAGCTTAACATCAAACAAAAATATAAATTATTACAAAAACGTTAAGAAGTAAAGTGTCTGTATTATCCTTTCTGTTCCACTTTGCCGCACTAAATCTGTTTGCCTTTCCGGAACAAACTTTTGAAACCGTTACGTTTATTCATGGCCAACGATGTGGAAAGCCAAAAAATCACGGGCGAATCATAATCGAGCATATTTCTTTCACTTTTCTCCGACTCGAGCCTAAAATTTCAGAATAATGGTCAGCATAGGTCCCGATTATATTCCCCTCCCCCCGAAAAATGAAAGACATTCCCATTTTGATCGAAAAGTTTGTCTGCTAGATTGCCCTGAGGATCACTGACAAGTAGATATGAGTAGAGGGGCGACATACACACAGCGAATGACGCGCCAAGTTTCTGTTGATCGTCTGCTCATTCTGATTTCTCTGATTTCTACCGTCTCCTCTTCTGTATGGTTGCGGGATTGTTGGAATGTATGGGCCACCCATTTCAACCTAAGCTTGTCCACTTTATAAGGTTTACCATTCCTCTAAAACCTCAAAATTGACAGTAGTAGTTGGTTCGATATTTTCACAATTATATTACCATTAATAGGTACTATTATGAAAGTACTCTGTTCGCTTCGGCACAGTTGCTAAGCGCAGTCAAAAGTGCACCGACTTATGCGTCTGTTGCTCGTTTGGCGTGTTGACAATTTAGTAAATACTGTAATTTCATGACCACCTACATAAGTTCAGATGTAAGACACAGTCCGTGTTGGAGATTATATTAATGTAAGTTTATGATTTAGGCTGTACTTTGCGCATATTAGGTAAGATCGGTTTTATTATTACTCAGATTCATCTGTGGAAACGACCCGTATAAATGGTCGCTCATGTGGCTCTAATCAACCGATGAAAGTGTTTCAAAGTGTTGGCGCGTGAGTAAAGTGCATAGTAGATTGTATTGAAAATGATCTTCAATTTTTAGGGCTTGCTTAAATGTTGAAATTTGTTTTCAGACTTTCGAATCACTGCCAAGTTCGCCCCAAGCGTGTTCAATTCATTTCCGAACGAAAAATTTCATAACACGCAGCGGAGCAGACTAGCGATAAACAAAAAATGATACTAAAGTGATAGGTTACAAGTAAAGAGAATGGCTTTACGTTTCCCACGTGTGCGTTTTTTGTCTGAAAACGCGATAACTGAAAACGCGAACGCGATTAATGCCATCTGAATACAAAAGTAAGCCATCTTGGAACAGTGCAGAATATTCGAGTATAAGACGGATGTGTCAGACGACACAGTAAACCGTGTGAATGAAATTGATTTACTGTGACTGTTCAGTCAATGTCAACCAAAAGACGCACTCTTCAAGTAAAAATACACTTTGTAATGTTGCCATGGTGACCGGATCAGCGGGAGGGTAATTTTTCGAAAATCAACCCAGTAATTGGACGCAAATTGAATTGTATTCACAAAAAAAAAATACTCACAAATTGGGAAGAAGAGCAATTGCGACGTCAAGCACGATCACATCGCGGTGAGCGAAACCTCCATATTTCATGGTAATATTAGGGATCAGTCTTGTATTATTCATTTTTTCGATAACAGCCGTGATAGTTTAGTAGTTTATAGCTCCAAGGGTAATCGACAATTATTATGCCATCGCTTGACATAAAAATTACATCTTTTTGTGCGATATTCTCATCAGCAATCGTTCGATAAGAAAAACTGCATGTCACACGCACAGAATCAAATGCTATGTGTATTGTGAGTCAGCTTGTACAGGCTTGAACAGTCGGCACCATTCCCCGCTATTCGATCGATGCAGTGGTGACCGCCGAAGTTGTTTTTCCGTTGAGATGATAAAAGCGTGAGGAATATACTCAGGCATTGCAGGTATACATACACCTCACAAAATACCGCCCTCAAAATATCACACCTATAATTGTAGTGCATTCAAAGCGCCCAAACCTGCCCAATCCAATGAATAGAAAACGCGTATGTAGAATTAATTTGGGTAAGGGTGACCTTATCATACAGTAAGCTGCTAAAAAATGGAATTACTTTGCCACATTTTGTGTTATGTCTCTGTTCTGTGGTACAAAATGAATAACTAAATCATGTTTAGGTAATCAACATCTCAGATGATAGAATATAAGAAGCCCGCTTTACGCCAGTATGTAGCGATAGAGAGTCGTCTTGGAGGTAGCTCTGCCGGCGATCGGGAAAAAAACACGCGGATGTATGTATTACCCGCCTTGAAACTGTGGGTTTTAAACTTTTGCTCGAACTTTCTTAAAAAAATCATTGTGTTTCACAATCAAGAATAAAAATCGGGGGGGGGGGGATGTCATCCAGTAAATTTTCGTACCAGAGAAACGAACTACCCTAATTCAGTACATTTACCGACACTTGAAATTCAAAATGGCCGCCATCCCTGTATTAACTCTAAAAGGAAAGTTACATTTTAGATTGTAACGAAAAGAAGACAGTAAAAACTTGGCTTACTCCAAACTTGGCTTACTCCAAGTAGACCTGATCAAGGGATTGAAAAACCCGAGAGTCAGAATGTCCCAGAGGCGCACCCTACCGTAGAGGTAGGATGATAACACAGCCCGCGCTGTATTTTACGACTCTCATTATCACATTTGTCGACAGTAAACGAAGAATGCCCACACTTTATTTTGACGTTAAAAATGCTTTCTGCAAAGCAATATGTGCAATAGTGAACAGACGCTATGGGGGTTTATGCGTGAAAAATTAAGCGGCTTAGAATGGGTTGGGTCGAAGATACCATGCGCCTTGAAAGTGAAGGGCTTAAACTGTTGCTAAAACGTTTTTCAATGAAACTTTGCCACTCTCTCACCAAATCAAGAATAACAGTCCGGTGTCACTATGCAGAGTTCAGCACTACAGAAACAAAGTCCCTCACATCATCGATATTTGAAATTCAAAATGGCCGCCATCCCTGTGCTAACTCAAGGAACTACAAGTGGTAGATCAGAAAAGAATTGTAAAAAAAGGAGATTCTGGATTTTGTCCCAGAGGCGCATTCTACCTTAGCTTGTTCAAACTTGCTCGAATGTAAGTCAGTTAAGTCCGTCTCGATGACATCGGTTCACTTCGTACAACGAAATTCACACTGTTGATTTACGTACCGCTGAAACAAGCCACACATCTACACAGTGTAGGTATCAACTTTACATTTTACATCCGACCTGTGAAGTTTTATGGAACTGTTTGCTTCCTGGTGACAACTCTGCAACGACTCTTAAGCTTATACCGACCATATCAAAATACGGTACCAGGGATATGCGAATAAAATGCACCTTGCCGTTTTAATATCTTGATTTTACATTGTCGGAGGCAATTAATGGACGGACGTTTTGTTTATAAAACTTTCAAATCGCTCCGTGACGAGTGAAAGAATAATAGTTGTCGATGCATCCTGCATATAAAAAAACACAAGCAGTCAATTGAAAATAAACTTCCGCCAGCACTACGTGAACTCTAATGGGAACAATTAAATTTCCGTTTTCACAAAAAAAGCTTTGAAAACTTTGTTTTCTACAAGCGCTTTGGAGTGACTCCCCACAAGTGGTAGATCAGAAAAGAATTGTAAAAATTATAGAGTAGGAATACCTATCCCAAAGGTGTATTGTACCATAAGGGAGCGCTAGCATATCCTCATTGCGGACCGACAGGAAGCCTATACGCTGACATGCCCGCTTCCACCTGTCACTCATGCCCTCGCGTTAATCTGACAAATATATCTTGCGCTGTGTGGTAATTATGTGATGGATATTTGTCCGCTATGAATTACTGCTAATTCCTGTTGCTTGCCCGATCGCGATCCTTTCGGGGAATTCTCTGGCGTCGTTTGTGCGGTGATATCACAAAAATTATGACGTAGATTCTGGAGGCGACACATGTCTGACCCTGACCAATTTGATTACTTAAATATCTGCATTGTCTGCCATGAACTACATTTTACACGGTATGTCTGCATGCAAGTATACATTAAGATATAATTATTCGCTGATGGTTTATCGGCGGAAGATCTTGACCTAGATATACATTAAATTTGACGAGACCTTAGGTGAATGTTTTTTCTATGTACGTGTAATTAAATTATTTTATACCTGTCGTCATTTCGACTCCCGTGGACGCAAGTTAAAGAGATTGGCCTCTCTGAAGGAAACTATGTACAAAGCGAACGGATAATGCTTATACATTTTGGCATTTTTACAGGGTTGTTTCCAACTGGGTGAACTTTATTTCACGATCAAAACCATCAAGAGTTGCCTTTTTGCCTGGAGGCGTCAATTATCTGTCTCGTGCACATTAAAACGTTCCGCTTTATCGTCAGAATTTCAGGCTATACCGGGCCAGCGGGATGGGGTGTTCAAAGTGATTTGCTGCCGATCTTTGTTGTCGGTATTCGTGAGTTGACTACTGCATACACGATCTTGGTCAAAAATCCGGAAGGAATCGATTTTGACCCTAATTTGAAGACAGAATGCTTTGCTCTACCCAAACCTCAACAGACTGAAGATTTCCCGGTTCAAAATCAACATGTCTTGATCACAATTAGATTTATAGATCCGTCGCTCGAGGACGCTCTCTACGCCCCCTCCTCTAAGAGGGGCGGAGGTGTAAAAAGCGACCTCGAGCGACGGATCTTTCAGTCTAGATCACAATATACCGTCTGTTGACGCTTCGTTCAGAAGATTGATACATACGCTTTGACTCCTTGAAGGAACGCCCGCCATTATTTGCACTGTAGGCCTTAGGAGCTATGCTTTGCACTGGCTCTATACAATTCCCTCCTCACGGCAAGTCACCGTTTTTAGGACACGAGGAGTACAATGGGATATAAAGTTTGTCAGATGGAAAATAATTACACAGCTCATTAACACAATGATTTTTCACGAATGATCCGAGCGTGCATCCTGTGAGCCATTTACGTGAAGCAATACAATTTCACCATGGGGATTATACATGCACGCAACCGCCTTTTGCGGAGCGAATCGATTTCATTACAAACGTGGCACTCAAAGCTCAGTGTAGAACAAGTGTATCTGCTTTCTTGAAAGTCTTTGTTAGCAAGATTTCAGAGTGCAGAAGATAAGCTAGCAGGAAATTACAGAGCTCTTTTGAGTGCAGTCTGACTTAAAACCGTGCAGCCAAGCTTTATGATTGAATCGTCACTTTGAAAAGTGACTGTTACAGTTAAATATTTAAATCACGTTAAAGGGCATGGGTCGTCAGTAACGAGCATGTGCGAGATATGAGTGTCACACAGTCGTTCGTATACGGCGTTGGTGTGTCAGGGTGCACCTTTTCGAAAAAGTCCATATTGCGTGTAACTTGTCACATGGGTGGTGTCTCACACCGTAACTCGCAAAGCAAATCCATAATTTGTCCGTTTAATCCGCCAATTTGAAATATAGTTTCACTTTCGATGACAAACTGACCGAGTTAGAGCGAGAGTTTGGTGCACGGGCACGCGCATTGTTTTGGTGTTTGGTTAGTTGCGGTAACAAGAGCTAAATCTTTGAAGGTCTCATAAAAAAGTAAACTGGGCAATTCGATTTCGTAGAGATGTCGACTTTCGTCGATACGCAAATTTCGATAGCGATATAACTTAGTCATTAAATACATACATACATACATACATACATACATACATACATACATACATACATACATACATACATACATACATACACACACACACACACACACACACACACACACACATACATACATACATACACATACATACATACATACATACATACATACATACATACATACATACATACATACATACATACATACATACATACATACATACATACATACATACATACATACATACATACATACATACATACATACATACATACACAGGGCTCGAAATTAACTTTTTGCCCTGGTAGTCCACTTGGGCTACCATTTTCTGAAGTTGGTAGCCCAGTGACAATGGCTGGTAGTCCATGCATAGTTTAGTTTAGTGATACTGTACTCGTCCGAGTATAAGCCCCGGTTCAGCAACACAAAATAGCAGTAAGACTAGGGGCTTCAACTCGAGAAACCACATGTTATGTGTTTTGCTAATTTATGTACATTTTAACACTTTCTATCACTTTCAAAATCGGCTTACACATCCAAAGAAATTGCAAGTTGAGCAAAGAAAAACAGAAAAAAAAATATTCTCATGATCTGTATGAACTAGCATGCCTTGTTACTCCCGAGTCTAACGTAATACATGTATTGATCGACAACTATAGATAAAAGACAGCGAAACTCAGCCAAGCTTAACTGACAGTTTTATATTTCAAATTAAACTGATTACACAATGTCTTGATACAGAAGTGACAGTTTTGTGAAATTTCAGCATCAAAACCCCAAAACTTGACACACGTACGTCTTGTATGCTGCCGATCAACAGCACAGTGTGAACTGGCATGCAAAGACTACACACGGAAAAGCAACTCAGCATTCTAGTATCAAACGCTCTGCATCTTGTGAAAACAACAACATAGCAATGAAAATTGTAATAGTCATCAGAAAAAAACTTCGCGGATGAAAGGATAATTGCTTCAAACAAACGAAACTGCACGTTGACTGCATTTAGCTCGTCCCAAAGTGACGGACATCGAACGCCAAGTATTTCATGTCCCAGGCTTTGGTAGTCCGTGTGGGCTACCATTTCATGGACTTTGGTAGCCCCAGGGAAACGTTGGTAGTCTGTGGACGCGGGACTAGCGCTAATTTCGAGCCCTGAATAGATACATAATACATACAATACATACATACATACATACATACATACATACATACATACATACATACATACATACATACATACATACATACATACATAAAAATGTAGTATGGATAAAAATCGGCAAAGTCTTATAAGTAAGGCACTTTTCCCTACTTTGTTCAAAATTTATCACATGGAATGCCTGATGGATTAGCCTGGAATGTGGGACTTTAATTTCACCTTAACAAGTTGCAAACAAAAGACAAAATTATGAAATCTTTTCTAATAAAAGTAAATGTCATCCTCAGTTTTTTACCATAATGGCAGACGGACAGATTAGTCCTGTTGCCCTGGTTTCAGTGCAAAAAAATATACATTCAAAGAAAATTTGTCCGAATAGAAGCGGCTAAGTGAATTGTGATGAAAACAGAGAGATCGGCACATGGGCATTTGCTCTGTAAAACCAGAATTCCAGAATTCTTTCTTGCGAGTATAAACCGCACGGTTGACGTCTTTCCAGACCCCGATCGAAGCGTTATCATTAAAATGATATTACTGGCAAGCGATCAGTGCACGTTTTATGGCCAACGCAGCAGCTATGGCCCTTGATAGGGAACGCGAGTGCTTATTATATCTTTCTCCCATTTCTCAACACGCCATGATCATCAGCGCGTGATGAAGCAGTTTTCGTCTGGTACACGCAGGTCCATTTCTATCATCGTCATCAGTTCAATTAGTTGCGATCGAGATGGAATAATAAAAAACGACTAGATGTCGAGGCACAACCCTCGTTTGTTAAACCAACATCCGAAATTCTTTCCGTGGACGATTGCAATTTTTGTTAGCGCTGTTTGTGGAAAATTTAAATGCTTCAGAAATTAATGGATTTTGAAGGTCTAATGTCTTGGGATAGAATTTTATGTCCTTGTTTTGGAAATTATCGCGTCAAAAATGATGGATTTTAAAAGGTCTATTATTTTCTCCTAACACTATGGCTGAATTAGTAGTTTCTTTGTACGTGTATTTGAAAACTTCCAAATGGAGTGTTAATGCGATTAGAATGTCATTAAATACTCAAGGTTTCCCTGTTTTCCCGAAATCCGTCCACATGAAATACGCGATAATGGACTTCTGAGTGTACGAAACATGAGCTTTAATTACCGTGTAGGTCATGTCGGTAATATATCAATTTCAGCAGATTTTCAGAAAAATGTCTTTATCCCAGGTATTTTGTACACCCGTGAATACACTTGTTTTCACAATGTCTGTTACTGACTGACGAATGAAGTTCAATAAACGCCTGTTCATTTACATAACTATCGTTTTTATTTCACTAAAAAAAGCTACAAGCCCTGCTTGTGACCACTTCCTAGAATCATACTTACCCAGAAAGGTGTGCATTTTTCAACTCTTTATTTTACACACAACTATGTAAATATTCATGACAAACTTGACAATACTGTGCCGACTTGAAAAATATATGCATGTTCTGTTGCTAATAATTACTTCTTCGCAAGTGCTACGCATAATGATTTTCGTCTAAACTTGAAATTAGACGATGCAATTTTTTCCATGCCGTCGCGTTGCCTATGAGATGTTTAAGAGTGAAGACGCGAGCGACTTGGGAGAAGCTTGCGAAATACGCAGGTCAGTAAACGCAAGAGATTGTTACCGCAATAAAATGATAGCACCCTTTTACGACATTCTGTAACCCATCGTTCTCTGTTATCTTCACGAGGAACCGGAAAGCGTGTGACCGTGACTGGCGGCAATCTCTCTGTAGATAGATTGATTCCAATACAACTTGTCCACTACTTGTCGGTGGGTTGGTGCAAAGGATGGGCCCTACAGGTGTCGTTAAATGTTACGGCGAGAACTCTGCAAGAATTGGAAATCAGGAGTTTTATTGACAAGTCCTCTCTCTCTCTCTCTCTCTCTCTCTCTCTCTCTCTCTCTCTCTCTCTCTCTCTCTCTCTCTCTATGTATGTATGTATGTATGTATGTATGTATGTATGTATGTATGTATGTATGTATGTATGTATGTATGTATGTATGTATGTATGTATTGAATGTATGTATATATGTATGTATATATGTATGTTTTTTATGTATGTATGTATGTATGTATGTATGTATGTATGTAAGTATGTATGTATGTATGTATTGTATGTTGTATGTTATGTATGTATGTATGTATGTATGTATATGTATGTATGTATGTATGTATGTATGTATGTATGTATGTATGTATGTATGTATGTATGTATGTATGTATGTATGTATGTATGTATGTATGTATGTATGTATGTATGTATGTATGTATGTATGTATGTATAACGCAAAAGCCAGTCAAATGTGACCTCCCATTTCAATATTTGTCATAGGAAACAGCTGTAATAATACAAATATCGCTCCGCCACAAATACTTTTCACGACCCGTTTAATAGGTTTAATAGCTGTGTGTATGACGCTCTTTCTCATACCCACCTGTTGTTAGTGGCCTTCAAACACCAATGATTTACAACACATGCTTCGTAAATCGATTGATTTGCGCGTTGAGGAATCGAACTCCACTATTAAAACACTTTTCAGCCTTAATTTCGAAATGAGAATCCCAACTTTGAAAGACCCAGGTCGATTGAAAACCTCCCGAAACGTCTTTTACAAATCGATAGTAAAATTTCATAACCTGAGATGATCGATATTAAGTGGAGGAGCCCTCCTGTTAGAACACGTTCAAACACTTCTACTTCAATGGTATGTGTAAGCCCTGAATAGCGTTCGACATCGGCGAGAATGTGTTTATTTTATTGGAAGAATGAAAACAAAACTTCGAGAATTTTTTCAAAACACGGTATTAGTCATTTTCTGTGTCGTATTCCAAAAAAAACTGGCATTGTCTCCTAATAATTATTTCTGTCAGGAACTCGTGACCAATAAGGTCTCTTTGTTTTGTTTTTCTCTGGTTTTTTGTTGCAGCTTTGCAACCTAAAACAGCCTCTCCTTGCACGCAAGGACGATGGAATAATAGATTGATCAGATTATCAAACTGGTTGCCGGGGATCACAGTCAGGTTACAACATGATTAAAAGTTAGGTTGCGTGTGCATGTAATTCCGGTACGAAAGAGAACTACACGCTATTAGTGATTGCTTAATGTAAAACTTATGATTAAACGTTGTTTTGTATGAAAGCCCGTAAGGGACATGTTTGAAAGCAAAAAATAAAAAAAAATATCTTGTGCTCACGAGATCTTTTCTTGTGATCACAAGATCTTTTCTTGTGCTCACGAGATCTTTTCTTGTGCGCACAAGATCTTTTCTTGTGATCACAAGATCTTTTCTTGTGCGCACGAGATCTTTTCTTGTGATCACAAGATCTTTTCTTGTGCGCACGAGATCTTTTCTTGTGATCACAAGATCTTTCTTGTGCGCACAAGATCTTTTCTTGTGATCACAAGATCTTTTCTTGTGATCACGAGATAGTTTCTCGTGATCACAAGATCTTTTCTTGTGCGCACGAGATCTTTCTCGTGAGCACAAGAAAATATCTTGTGATCACGAGATAGTTTCTCGTGAGCACAAGATAATATCTCGTGATCACGAGAAACTTATCTCGTGAGCACAAGATAGTTTCTTGTGAGCACAAGATAATTTATCGTGCTTTTTTGGTTGGCCTAGGGAGTAAAATTCCCGGCCTTGCATTTTTCGGCCATACAGTTTAAAATTTACGTATCTAAGGCTCAGAGGCAATATATGACACTATAATTTTAATTCTCGTGCCAATTATATAATAAACGGAATCAGCGATGTGGGTTCGAATCCGATTGAAAACTATCCGTATTTAGTGATCTGATTTATACTCCCACTTGTCAAAAATTAGGTTTGAATGGCTTTTAAACTCGACTGCCGAGATCAACAATAATGGTTTATCAATCAAACAGTCACGTACAATTACTCTATCAGTAATATAATGTGCTACCAGTCTTTGTATATTATTCCTCTTACTTTGATCAATGTCAATTTTAAATTGTATACATTCATTTTTACACGTTAACTGATCTTATCATACAGTTAACATTGAAAGTGTGATCAAATTTATTGGCAATGTATAACTTTCAGCAAATTAATTATTCAATATTCAGTATATCTTACAGTGAAAATACAATTGTAAGAATGGTTAATGATGTACTGTTTTACAGTTGTGACTTGCGTAACCTGTGGAGAAAGTCGATCTTTCATGGTTAGTGAATGAATTTATGTATGGATAGTATATGCAACACCATTTTTTTGTATCACAGTATCTGTATTTCCTTTGTGTAATTTATATGGACGAATGCTGTCCTAAATAAACAAATAATAAATTATAATGATAAAGGTCAAAATTTTCGTAGCCTAAGTTTTACTTCATCACTAATCCATCAACTTGATGATTAGCTTTTTGTATGTAAAAATCAAACTTTCAAATTTCAGTAAAATATTAGAATAGGTTGATACTGCTGTGAGAAGGATACATTTTGTAGAAATTGTCTCTCAAACAAATTTAATCTCCATTATGGTTATTTGTCGATTTTCAATTTACATGAAGAAAAGATCAAATTATCTCGTGAGCACAAGATCTTTTCTTGTGCTCTCAAGATCTTTTCCTGTGCTCTCGAGAAACTATCTCGTGAGCACAAGATCTTTTCTTGTGCTCTCAAGATCTTTTCTTGTGCTCACGAGAAACTATCTCGTGCGCACAAGATCTTTTCTTGTGCTCTCAAGATCTTTCTTGTGCTCACGAGAAACTATCTCGTGAGCACAAGATCTTTTCTTGTGCTCTCAAGATCTTTTCTTGTGCTCTCGAGAAACTATCTCGTGAGCACAAGATCTTTTCTTGTGCTCTCAAGATCTTTTCTTGTGCTCACGAGAAACTATCTCGTGCGCACAAGATCTTTTCTTGTGCTCTCAAGATCTTTTCTTGTGCTCACGAGAAACTATCTCGTGAGCACAAGGAAAGATCTTGAGAGCACAAGAAAAGATCTTGAGAGCACAAGAAAAGATCTTGTGATCACAAGAAAAGATCTTGAGAGCACAAGAAAAGATCTTGTGATCACAAGAAAAGATCTTGAGAGCACAAGAAAAGATCTTGAGAGCACAAGAAAAGATCTTGTGATCACAAGAAAAGATCTTGAGAGCACAAGAAAAGATCTTGAGAGCACAAGAAAAGATCTTGTGATCACAAGAAAAGATCTCGAGAGCACAAGAAAAGATCTTGTGATCACAAGAAAAGATCTTGTGCGCACAAGAAAAGATCTTGTGATCACAAGAAAAGATCTCGTGCGCACAAGAAAAGATATTGAGAGCACAAGAAAAGATCTTGAGAGCACAAGAAAAGATCTTGTGATCACAAGAAAAGATCTCGTGCGCACAAGAAAAGATCTTGTGATCACAAGAAAAGATCTCGTGCGCACAAGAAAAGATCTTGAGAGCACAGGAAAAGATCTTGAGAGCACAAGAAAAGATCTTGTGATCACAAGAAAAGATCTTGAGAGCACAAGAAAAGATCTTGAGATCACAAGAAAAGATCTTGAGAGCACAAGAAAAGATCTTGTGATCACAAGAAAAGATCTTGAGAGCACAAGAAAAGATCTTGAGAGCACAAGAAAAGATCTTGAGAGCACAAGAAAAGATCTTGTGATCACAAGAAAAGATCTCGTGCGCACAAGAAAAGATCTTGTGATCACAAGAAAAGATCTCGTGCGCACAAGAAAAGATCTTGAGAGCACAAGAAAAGATCTTGAGAGCACAAGAAAAGATCTTGTGATCACAAGAAAAGATCTTGAGAGCACAAGAAAAGATCTTGTGATAACAAGAAAAGATCTTGTGATCACAAGAAAGATCTCGTGCGCACAAGAAAAGATCTTGTGATCACAAAGATCTTGAGAGCACAAGAAAAGATCTTGAGAGCACAAGAAAAGATCTTGTGATCACAAGAAAGATCTTGAGAGCACAAGAAAAGATCTTGAGAGCACAAGAAAAGATCTTGTGAGCACAAGAAAAGATCTTGAGAGCACAAGAAAAGATCTTGTGAGCACAAGAAAAGATCTTGTGAGCACAAGAAAAGATCTCGAGAGCACAAGAAAAGATCTTGTGATCACAAGAAAAGATTTTGAGAGCACAAGAAAAGATCTTGTGATCACAAGAAAAGATCTCGAGAGCACAAGAAAAGATCTTGTGATCACAAGAAAAGATCTTGTGCGCACAAGAAAAGATCTTGTGATCACAAGAAAAGATCTCGTGCGCACAAGAAAAGATCTTGAGAGCACAAGAAAAGATCTTGAGAGCACAAGAAAAGATCTTGTGAGCACAAGAAAAGATCTTGAGAGCACAAGAAAAGATCTTGAGAGCACAAGAAAAGATCTTGTGATCACAAGAAAAGATCTTGTGCGCACAAGAAAAGATCTTGAGAGCACAAGAAAAGATCTTGAGAGCACAAGAAAAGATCTTGAGAGCACAAGAAAAGATCTTGTGATCACAAGAAAAGATCTTGAGAGCACAAGAAAAGATCTTGAGAGCACAAGAAAAGATCTTGAGAGCACAAGAAAAGATCTTGTGATCACAAGAAAAGATCTCGAGAGCACAAGAAAAGATCTTGTGATCACAAGAAAAGATCTTGTGCGCACAAGAAAAGATCTTGTGATCACAAGAAAAGATCTCGTGCGCACAAGAAAAGATCTTGAGAGCACAAGAAAAGATCTTGAGAGCACAAGAAAAGATCTTGTGATCACAAGAAAAGATCTTGAGAGCACAAGAAAAGATCTTGAGAGCACAAGAAAAGATCTTGTGATCACAAGAAAAGATCTTGTGCGCACAAGAAAAGATCTTGAGAGCACAAGAAAAGATCTTGTGAGCACAAGAAAAGATCGTGCAGTATCAATCTATTGTAATATTTTACAGAATGAAAATTTGCTTTTAAAGAAATAGCTAGTCACCTAGTTGATGGATCTGGGATAAGTTAAAACTTAGGCCATGAAAATGTTGACATTTATAAACTTGAATATTGAATTATTCATTTCCTGAAAGTTATGGATTACAAATAAATGCTAAATTTGATCACACTTTCAATGTTCACTATACGATAAATCAGTTAACATTGTGTAAAAATGAACATATACAATTTAAAGTTGACATTGATCAAAGTAAAAGTAATATACAAATACTGGTAGCACATTATATTACTGAATGAGTACTGTTAACTTATAACAGTCAGTGTACTTGACTGTGTGATTGATAAACCATTATAGTTGACCTCTGCAGTCGAATTTAGAAGCCATTCAAACCTAATTTTGGACAAGTGAGAGTATAAATTAGATCATTAAAGCATCCCTGATTCCGTTTATTATATAGTTGGCATGAGATTTGAAATTGTAGTGTCATATACTGCCTCTGAGCTTTAGATACATAAATTTTAAACTGTATGGCCGCAAAATGCAAGGCCTTGAATTTTACTCCCTAGGCCAACCACAAAAGCACGATAAATTATCTTGTGCTCACAAGAAACTATCTTGTGCTCACGAGATAAGTTTCTCGAGATCGCAAGATACTATCTTGTGCTCACGAGAAACTATCTCGTGCTCACAAGATCTTTTCTTGTGCTCACGAGATAGTTTCTCGTGCTCACGAGAAAGATCTCGTGCGCACAAGAAAAGATCTTGTGATCACGAGAAACTATCTTGTGATCACAAGAAAGATCTTGTGATCACAAGAAAAGATCTTGAGATCACAGAAAAGATCTTGTGCGCACAAGAAAAGATCTTGTGATCACAAGAAAAGATCTCGTGCGCGCAAGAAAAGATCTTGTGATCACAAGAAAAGATCTTGAGAGCACAAGAAAAGATCTTGTGATCACAAGAAAAGATCTCGTGCTCACAAGAAAAGATCTTGTGATCACGAGATAGTTTCTCGTGAGCACAAGATAATTTTTTAATTTTTTGCTTTCAAACATGTCCCTTATGGGCTTTCATTGTTTTGCAATATTCACTTAAGTATAAATCGTTTACCTTTAAAATTTAATATCTCTAGGACGTCTGTGCGTACATATTATGTGTCCATCTATCCACCCACCCATCTATGAATCTATCTGCCCATCTATGTATCTATGTATCTCTCCATGTATCTACCTATCTACCTATCTACCTGTCTATCTATCTATCTATCTATCTATCTATCTATCTATCTATCTATCTATCTATCTATCTATCTATCTATCTATCTATCTATCTATCTATCTATCTATCTATCTATCTATATATCTCTCTCTCTATCTCTCTATCTATCCATCCATCCATCCATCCATCCATCCATCCATCCATCTACCAACCTATCTATCTATCTATCTATCTATCTATCTATCTATCTATCTATCTATCTATCTATCTATCTATCTATCTATCTATCTATCTATCTATCTATCTATCTATCTATCTATCTATCTATCTATCTATCTATCTATCTATCTATATATATATCTATCTATCTAATGTTACATAGTGCGTAACAATATTAAACAACACACACATATGTGTGTGTGTATAAATGTTACGTATATGTAACATATAAACATGTAATCATATACACACACGATATATATATATATATATATATATAGAGAGAGAGAGAGAGAGAGAGAGAGAGAGAGAGAGAGAGATAGATAGATAGAGAGAGATAGATAGATCTTAGATATACATATATATAATTTAAGTTTATTTCGTCTGTGACTTTTCATTTCAAAAGTTGCAACATATCATGGACTGCCTTTGTAATTTGTGTAATTTATAGTTAATTCATGGAAGCTTAACAAGAGTGACAACGTTGCCAACAGTCTCAAACAATGCTCATCGACGCGGTAAAGTGACATTTTCAAGAATTACGGTTTGTCGTCATGAAGTGAAGGCCGAGGTCTTTAGCTTGAGCTGTAAAATTTTCGGAAATGATCGTGAAAGTTGATTTACGCGCCAATGTTTCAAAATCAGGTCATTTTTACGTTGCCAAGACAACCATGCGCTGTCATACACCAATATGCCATTACTCCATATTGTACTACCCCTAATTTATAGTTAACCTGGGTCATTCTTTTTCCTTTTTGAAGTCGTCATAATTCCTCGTAAAAGCCTGTCAATCAGGCGTCGGTGGTGGCTTCATAAGTTACGTGACTGGAAAAGCAATTTCGTTTTCCCTGTCTCGTACAAGTTCTGTTTATCCTCGAATAGCCGACTCCAGCAAATTAATTTTCAAGGGCGACCAGAAAATTGGACGTAATCTACTGTACGTGATTCGCTAACTGTCTTTCCGTTCCTTGTAGATCCGTTGTTTTGTTGCGTTACAGCACCACGAGGTGATGATCGTTCAATATCGTTAAATTTTAAGCACACACGGAACTTTTCACCCCTGCATTAATAAACAGAACGGTACTATTTTTGACTTGCCCCCGGGCAGTTTCTTTCTCTAAGGTATAGCTTTATTACAGCGTCTGCAAAATACTAATTTATCCGCAGATTAGAAACCTTCCTTGCTGGTGTATATCTCCTCTTGGTTTTGGCTCTATGGTAACATATTGTATGGCTGAGAGAGAGAGAGAGAGAGAGAGAGAGAGAGAGAGAGAGAGAGAGAGAGAGAGAGAGAGAGAGAGAGCACTTGATTTCGTGAAAAAACTGCAATAAAATCGTACCCATCTGGAGAAAGCCATCTCTTAATCAGGGATAATTGCTGGCTGCGTCGTTATCAGATCAATAATCCAGAATAAACACGCTACAAATAAGTGAAGTCGAGAACTGACTTCATAACATCCAATTACATGCGTGATTTAAGGTGAGCTCAACTCACGAGAAGGGGTTTGATAGCGCGCTCTTTATCAAAGCCGTCGAACACAAACGGTATACGTGTGCGCCTGCAATAAAGGTTTAACGAGAGCGAGACCATTTCAACGTACATCTCGCGGGGACTTGAGTGAACAAAGTCTGTGATGTTTGATCGATGAAGATCACGCATGGTCTGCACGTCAATATTTAATCAGTCTGTCTCACAAAATGATACTTTATTCAACGAAAATGCCGATGGAAAAACGACAAATAATATTCCACCACCTGACATCGTGGTAGCGCACAGGTGACATCTTTGATTTTGTTCTGTAATGTCTTCCTGAGTTCGAAGGGTCATACACTAGACTATAAAATCCTGATGGACAATATCTAGATCCATGGTCCTCATTAGAAAATACGTCAACTTAATTAAAAATTTTTGCTTCTTTTGTCTGAAATTAACGACTAGAAATTGTAATTTTGCTCTTTTTTCTTTTGAAATAAAAGATAAGGCCGTGTAAATAAAATTCTTTGTTTGCCGTCCTTGGATTTTTGAAACACCTACCAGCCAGCCAGCAAAAAAAAAAAAACAAACACAGAAAAGAAAACACAACACAGATCAATCGCATAAACTCTAACTTTCCCATCGGTTTATGGGTCACAAGTATGAAAAAATCTTCTGTTACATTTACAATGCAGTGTTTCTTATGCTCTTCATTAGCACGCTGAAAACAATGCGTGGAAACAAAGGTTTATATACTTGTGTAAATACAACAAGCATACTTAGATTTAGGTGTGACTCTGAGTCTGAACAAAAATTCCATAATAAACAATGGCAATAAACACTATACCAGTACATAATGTACAACATGTACAGTGTGATAGTAATCAACTGGTTGTGTTACGAAGATCTACAGATTGTCTCTGATGGAGATTTATGCACTAGGTGGTCATAGGTGCCAGTAAAACTATTAATTAAAATAACAAGATCTCAAATATGAATAAAAAGCATATTTGCGACAAATATGAAAAGATGCAACTTACGTATTACGAGGATGTTTACAAAGTTTTGAAGAAAACAAAATATATTTGAATTAACACCTAATGAAGGAACCTAAGAATTTCACGTGATGGGTTTAGTTTTGCAACGTGTCTAAGTGACATTTGTATATTAATTCAAACATGTAAATTTAAGATCGAGACCTGTATTGATCTTTACGATTGGACGTATATTTTATCTTTAATTTATATCTATCATATGATCAAAACCAAGCTCTAAACTTACTTTAAATCCCATTCTAAAATAATACGGGAAAGGACAAGAGAGGAAAATACAACAGACAGGGCAGGAGGACACAACGACCTGGCCAAAGAGTAGTCCAGGGCATTTAGACAATTGGAGAAGCGTATCTTGGACAGCACCTGTCAAGCTTGTCTACCGAGAAGTAAAGTCTATATAGTACCAAGGAAACACTATAAATTTCGAAATGTTCGGGTAAGCTTACAACAAAAAGGTGTTCTTGCAAAACCTGTAAATTCCACATATTAAACTGCAAAAGTTACTGAGTATAACAAAGTATAGTTGTCACTCAGAAAACAAATGCTGAACATCTTGGTAAAAGGTGAAACTACTATCCCTTCCATACAATTACAATTTTTGCAGTAAGAAGAGTGGGTAGCTGAGCAAATCATAACAGCCTTGAGTACAAATCCTCCTCTTTAAGTGTCACCTAAATACAAGTCCTGAGCACTGTTTCTGTTGAGTTAAATGCTCCATTAGCTGTAACTTTAAAGGCTATTTATTCTGAATTTTTTGTATCAACTAGTCTTTTCTAGCGCTGATCTCGGTGTCAGGTTTGTTACTATATACGGTATAGCTGCGCGCGCGACTTCAAACACCGCTGCCTGAAAATCGGACAAATTGTGTTACTGCCTGCGCGGTTGTTGTTGCAACATGTCGTCTGAGCCATAAATTCATATGAATTAGTGTGATTTTCTGAATGCATTATGACACTAGCAGGTTTTAATTTCCTCGTTCTTGTCGAAAATGGATTCTTGTCCAGATAGCAATGCCGAATGGCCATTGCTATTTTTGAAAACTGAATTCCAATCCGGACTTATAAAATGACCACATCGTTTTTAGCACACAAAAAAATGTTCAAAGTAAAGGCAACTTATACTGCGTACGAACTATTTGGAGCATTCAACAACGAACATTTCACCGGCGGTAACTGCTTGCCCGGTGCAGATCCAATATCGTGATCAATCGCGGATCGCGCAGAAGCTGATGGAAATTCAGTTCCATTCCTTATTCGAAGCTAAACCAGTCAAGAATTGTTTTTGATCCGTCTTGTATGGAGATCAAGCCAATATCGCGCACTTCCGCCGATTTGGAAACTTTGAGGGGGAAATAAACTTGTGAAACGGTCGATCGATCTTTACTTACGGTGTCCTGCAGTCCGCTACAACAGGAGGTGCACATGTACACTGTGCGTACAGCGGTTGATGTACCCCTTTACGATAGGTAATCTGGTTTGTATCGAAACGATCGTACGACATTTGCGTTTTTTGCGACATTTAAGTAAATTGCTGCGACATTGGCAACAAAGGAAGGACACAGCGCGACGTATTTTCGAGCATACGATCTGTGTTTGTTTTTCATATTTCGTCCAAAAATAATTAGGACAACACTCTGTGTAGACAAAATTAAATACAATACATACAGACAGATGCCAATCAGGTTTTTTATAAAACGCACTGTTAAAAAGTGAGTGTCATGAATGGATGCAGTCACTCAAACGTTTGTGACAGACAGAACTGTACATTCAATCTCTGTTCAGATCTCATCAAATCGATATCGATAAGTAATTTTACACTTCTATCCAAACACTCAAAAGACTAGGTTTCTTTTTATCTACTATGTTATCTACACAACTTGTGTTTACTGCGCAAACAGTAAACGTAACATATAGGCAACTTTGTATGATGTTAACACACTTCAGTGAAAACAATAGGGAAATGTATTATTTTCACACAATAAAAGTTAAAAAGCCTATCAAACGTCAAGGGTATTTCCGCTTCAATGCCACTGTAAACACATACGTCTAAAACTTTCTTCACTCTGTGTAAATGAGTTATAGAATATTTTGCCTCTAAATATTCTGACAAATCGTTTAATTTGCATTAGCCCAAGGGCGAATCACGGTAGCGGTAATTGGGTGGTATGACTGTAACCAAACATGTTTCCGAGAGGCCATGACCCCGGCAACAGCGTGTGTTCAGATCTCCTGAAGGCGTTGTAACTTTCAACCTTCGAAAAAATGGAGGTCAGTGCTTGAAACGACATCGACAGCAATTATTGCACCTTCAATAGGAAACGATTCATCACGACAGGGTTTTTAAGTTTGTCTGTAATTATTACATCAATAAGGTTATTATTGATCACAACGTGTTTTGTCAAGTGCACCGTGCTTTCATGGAAGCTGTCAAAACACACACACACACACACCTCTCTCTCTCTCTCTCTCTCTCTCTCTCTCTCTCTCTCTCCTCTCTCTCTCTCTCTCTCTCTCTCTCTCTCTCTCTCTCTCTCTCTCTCTCTCTCTCTCTCTATATATATATATATATATATATATATAAGATGAATTTTCTGTCAGACTGAGTCCATTATGTTGTCAACCTGTCAGCGAGGGCGGAATATGGTATTTCATTTATATTTATTCCTTGGTATGGCTACATGAAGGGTGAAGGCGTTTCAACACAATATATACGATTCGGATAGTGAGGATGATCAGCGTAAGTTCAGGGCCAATGAAATCACAGAATGATGTATACGTCACGTCAGAGGGGTGCACTGACAGTTTTAAGTCATGATGAATGCTGGCAAAAGAAACAAAAATGAAACGATATAAAATTTAGATGACTTATTTTACTTAGCTGCCATTAACATCCACAAAACTTAAAAAGTACTGAGCTTGTTTATTCCAAAGAAGAAAATAATCATAAACAGACGAAATAAATAAACTAAGTTTTTGATATCAGGAAACATATATAAATCTTCTGATTAAAATTTCTCTCAAACTTGGAATTTTCGAAACATAGAAGATGTAGATCTATAGTCTCCTTTTGAGACAGTAATATTTTATCAAATGTTATTTTATTGCAATTGATACTCCTAGTTCAACTGTAACAATTTTCGCTACAATCTACGAAATTATTTATCTAAGTGCCGATACTAAAATGTCAAACGTGTAAATTTCAAACCGTATTTATGACTCTGGAACCGCAATGAAATATTTGTTTACTGTCCCCGGTAGTAATTTACATCGCAGTTATAATGTCATCTACAATAAATTACTGATTCGTGATTAGGGTCATAAGACATTAGGGGTAGATGGTCAAAGAATGGAAAATACTGCTTTGAGAAATTTTTGCTAAAAAGAAACCAGAATATAGGTTTTTCGATTTTTGCAAAAAAAAAACCATACAAGTAATAGGGACGTACCTAAAACTATGGAAGTATGGAGAAAAATATGCACATGCTTTGCTAGCTCGGAAAACGACGTGTAAAATCTTGAATGTCAAATAAAATTACATATCGTTATCCTGACTACCGTTCCTTCAATAAATTATTATGGTCTATCCACAAATCAAATGTGACTGAAAACTGGTGAGCGAATAAGCGATTCACCGAGTTTCATTCCAAATATCCATGCGTAATAACCTTTCAGAGGAACGCTTTGTTGAAATGACAGTGTTAAATCCTTGTGTCTTGCAACAGTGCTGAATGGCATTGACCTTTACGTGATGCTAGTCTTTTGTTCTTCCTTGAAAGTTGAGTCCAATAAATCAGTTTGTTTACAGAGATAGAGCTGATAAAATACATGCCCCTTAAAGTGTTATTTGCATGACATAACATAACTACGATGGCCGAGTGAGTTCTTCCAAATTCAAAATGCAAAATGCAAAATGCAAAATTCAAAATTTCAAATTCAATACTTGATAACGAGGCTTGACTGGCGCCATCTTGGTCGGATACTTATGATGGCTAAGTTTTCATAACTGTTTTGAGTTCTTCATCAAACATTGCTTTCTCATTTCAAGTTTCGATCTCAAGCATCTGTGACCATATACTTAGAGTGACATGGTTTATTTTGTGATCATATGATAACAAATGCACAGGGATTTTTGGTTGCCAATAATGGGTAAAATACTTCCTTGTAGTCAATATTACGATCTTCTTGGAATACGAGTGATAGGGATACGACAAGCCATCATAACCCTACAGAAAAATAGTGGTATTTTTCCACTTGACCATTTTGACCTAATATTGTATAAGTAAACCTAATATTCTGGGAACTAAGGTTTCATAGAGCTTGTTATTAAACAAGTAATTTTATGAAAAGTAATTTATACTGTCTGTTTTCTTCGAATCTCTTCTAAATGGTGAGTGTGGTCGACAACTGAACGTCAACTCGAATGATGAATGAAGCAAAATTCATGAAATATAATAATGCCTAGAGTTCGAAAGTTAATTTAACAGCACATTCAATTTGTATCTCTTTTCGAAATAGTTCACCCCGATATTTTTTTATTTTGTTTATAACATGTAATGAAGAGGATGTAAACACGCCATGCTTAGTCGAATATTTTATTTTTTGTGTTTTGTAGTCACAGTATAGACCACCAAAGTTAAAATAGACTATGCTTATACCCTATGACTGCACGGAATAAATACACGATTTTATGCAATACATTAAAGCCCCAGTACGACTAATTTTGGGCTATATTTTCTGCATTTCATTCCTTGAAGCAACTGCAGTTTCTTGTTCTCTTAACTGAAGCATCACGAATGACAAGAAAGTGGCTTCTCAACACAACTGTTATGTATACAATCAGCAATATTATTGTTGGATATATGTTCTAGTCCTCACTTGAATTAATTTTTACACAATAATAATGGTCATTAGTCATAACAGGCTATGTTGAGATTCTTAATGCTGGGCATGTGTTCACACTATAGGGAGTACAATGGGAATGTTAGGTTCGCCAGTTTAATACCTTTCACAGCCCAGATCACATACAAATGCTGAGATCAAAGCTATGAAATGAGATAGCAATCTTAATGAAGAACTCAAAACAGTTATGAAAAACTAGCCATCATAAATATCCAACCAAGATGGCGCCTGTCAAGCCTCGTTTTCAAGTATTGAATTTTGAATTTTGCATTTTGAACTCTCTCGGCCATCATACCTATCGAGGCCTAAAAACTATGTTTGGCGTACATTATAGGATCCTCACTGAAATATCCCAAGTTATAAATAAATGAATAAATAATAAATAAATAATAAATATATAGACAAACAAATAAAATAAATAAATAATCGAATAATTAATAAGAAATAAATAAATAAAAATAAATAAATAATTTTTATCGAAAGAATAAATTTATACCTTTAAAATGTGCTACAAGAAACGAAGAAAGCGTTTTAGTGAATTCATGGAATGATCATAAATGTGCATCATAATCAGATACAAATGTTGGGCATGACGCACGGCTGTTCCCGAGTTTTTGACACTGGTAATTTACAACATATCGTCTGCCCAGTAGAGATCGGCATATGGGGAAAGATTTTCGATGCGCATACCAGGGTACTGATACCGGTCACGGTCAAATTGTGCCGATGCCAGGTCTCCGAAAACTAAATATTCGGTTTAAGCTTGCTTGGTTATCATGTACAATCATAAAGGCTAGAAAACAAACGAGCATAACTTGGCAATGTATCTCCAAATCACGTGAATGAAATAGCCACCAACTTGAAACAGAAAAATCATATTGACGGTATCCTCCAATATACGTATTGTATTCATCGGAGGATATTTAATACCAGCAGCACATTTCTTTTAATCCGACCAAGAATCGGATTAAAAATAAAATCTGATGTTTAATCAGACTGAAACAAACATCCGCGGTTACCGTATTCCTGCTGTTTTTCCCTTGTTGTTTACATTTCCCAGTCGCCAGCTTTTGCCTAATCACGTGACACGCGCGTAATTGCCTCGAGGGAAAGCATATGTGCGGTATAAAGCCAGCTTAACGTCGCGCAACAACTGTCAACTTATTTTAAAGGTCTAACCAGCACTTTCGTGCACCGAAGACAACTAGCTGATCATTTTTTACACTTAGCGCGAAACCGAAGCGAGATTTGCCCGCTACTGAGGTAATACTACTGTAATAAAGAGGAATTGTCCAAGTGTCCTGCTCTGGTATGATGTGCCTAATTTGGTTGTGTGCTCATCAGCGCATTGTAGAACAGCCCTAATTACGAGTTATTGGCTCTTGAAGCGTTGTATTTGTACCATGAAACAAAAACAGATTATTCAATTTGGCGAAAGAATTTGTATCTGTTTTTCCCACACCGGTAATTTCCGCTAGTCTCCAGGCGAGATTAAACGACACGAGCGCTCTCCGTATTTCAATAATACCATACCACGCTGTGAAAGCGTTATCGGCGGAGGTGTCGTTAAGCGTTCTGTTGCCGCGTAAATACTGGTCGGTTTGCGTTTGAGGCGAAGTCAGTATACTTACAACGGTATTAAAATAGAGTTTTACGGATTCGTGTAAGTTTTCAAGATTTGTTTTTCGCTCACAACGGTAACTGGGCTTTGTACATAGAGTCGATTTACGTATTTCAAGCTTTCTCATCAACAATCGATATCCCTGTATTACCTGGCACTCTTTGAAAACAACGTAACATTTTCGAACATTGTGCAGCCCATTGAAAAAAAGTTCTGCCACGACCATCTACCGTAGCCAGTCAGTAGTTTTTGTGCGCCGCCAACCTCGTATTATGCCATGACATTCCTCAGTTAGACATTATGACACACCTCAACATTGTGCACATTTATAACTTTACGTCGACCGAGTCAGCCATGACACAGCGTGGAAAAAAATGTTTACATGCATTGAGTTGTGCGGTCAGTGACTGCACACGTTTCAAGTTAAGTATGTGTCTCTCGCGGTCAAAACGCTAATGTTGATCATGGCGCTCGGCTAAATTCTCCTTCTATTCGCAGTGTACTTGTTCTACGGCTACCTTTCTCCACTCATTAACAGAAACTTTACTGTGTATAGCTCCTTGAATAATGATGACTTGCATTGCGGTTTAACGTGATCCACTCTGCAGTCTCGTCGCGATCACAGTCACAGTGTCATAAAATATAAAAAGTTATACACAGCGCGTACTCACAGAAATCTCAAAGTTACTAGAAGTGGCTGTAAAACATAATATCGACCAAACCAGAGAATAATTTATTAAACTTCGCAGGATATGACAAGTCATGACAAATTGAAGGTGTCATCTGTTCCAAAGAATAAAATATATTAAATTACAGCCACGGGCTGCATTTCTTACTCCATACATTGGCGTTGTAAATCAGCAGACAATACTTAGCTCAATCATTATCAGAGCTGCATTTTGGGTAAAGAATTTGAGCCCTCGGTAAACAAGAGAACCAGTGCGTGCAAGCTGTTGGCGCGTAAAATTGATAGCGCTTCCCCAGGGAGACAAGACTTACAATAAATTTCCTGCAACGCGTAATCATATCTTTGGGTCATAAAAAAAAACATGTCATATTTTACCGTTTTAAAGCATAGTGAATTATGACCAATTTTCACTGCATACATACTAGGTCGGTCTTACGAACTATGGATATAATTTCTTGCTGTCTTGGAGCGGCTCGCTGAACAGAATGCATGACATCCGGGCATTTTGTCCTTTTTATACGAAAGGATACAGTGTTTTATCCGGCATGCGACAGCAGTCCATATTTCCCTTTCCATAATCTTGACAATTTAAGTGTTGAATAATTTAAGAAGAGCACAAAAGATGAGCATGTTGCAGAAAGCGCTGTAAGCTTCCTTGAATCGGACTAAAACCTCGTGTCGGGAAAGCATCGTAAAAATTGCGTATAACTCCGCGCTACTTGTCTACAATATCCAATTGCTACCAAGTTGATTAGATCGATGAAACAATATATAATCCGTTTGCGTGTCTAAACATTCGATTATAGTCTCTTGCAAATTGAAATTCTAACTGCTAATTATTTTGAATGGTGCAGGACGCGATGTGTAATCAACTGAATCCCTCTCCCTAACATCACTAACTGATTCCGAGATATAATCTGACCCGACCCGCTTCTCTCGTAACTTATGATGAGCGTTTTATGATCCTTGAAATAGTCATACGTGCACACATAACTTCCTCGTAGTCGCGGAATAAAGAGAAGAAAACAACCTTGCCAAGTGCGAAGTGCTCGTTCCAGACTCAACTTCGCTCTTTTCTTGGCGGCCATATAAGAGGCCGTTTTGATTTACGATAACGAACATCTTGGGAAAAATCGTTTCCATGGATACACGATAGACAGATGCCAATTGACGGCCTCGCACCGTGTTATGACAATAAATCGGGTGAGATACTCTCATATGAGTCTTGAATATACTTTGAACTGAAAGTTTATTACGAAGCATAAAATTTAATGTTGTTTTTATCAAATGGTGGAAGTACTTAACATTTATACATTATTCTGGTCTGTATAATTTTATTACTACGCATCCCAGAGGGAGGGTTGCGGGCGGAAAGATGTGTGACGTAGAGGTGAGAAATCGTGTATGTTATCATAATTACTTTTGAATGCACTTCTTGTTAAGGTAGTACACTCCTCGATCTTGAAAAACTTTAAACTTTCGCTTAAACTTTTCAAAAGGCAATATTAACTTTCGGCAAAGGCAACTTTAAAAAAATTCCCTCTTTAGGTCAAGATTAAAGGTATACAGCCACCTGTAATCTAAATATGCCCATATAAGGTCAAAGGGGCGTTCCTTAGTATTCAAAATGCCCATGTGAGGGCGCTGCTTTTAAAAAGCGGCCACCCGCTTGAAATCTGTGATTGGTTAGATTTTCTCTTTCCATGCATAGTAACCGTGGCAAAATTGGAACAGGTGACAGTATAACTTTAAACATCAAGGGTCACCTCGCAAAAGCTGCTTCTGTAAAAACAAAGTATCCAATGTTAATTACAGACATCTGAAATTCAAAATGGATACCATCCATGTGTTAACTCCGCGTGGACAATCCAATTTTTGATATTCACAGAAATAAGACGTTGAAAACTTTATTTACTCCATGAACTTAAAAATGAGGCTCCACAAGTGGTAGATTCATAAAGCATTGTAAAAAAATTGAGAGTCCCGGAACCTGCCCCGAGGCGCATTCTACCTCAATGTTGTATGCCTCTACGATCGATTGGCAGGTTTTCGAGGGGCATTGTGGGGCAGTGGTTAGGGTTCCGGTGTCACTATCAGATGATGGTGAGTTTGAGACCTGTCGAGTCAAGAGTAATAGATTCACTATCAGAGGATGGTGAGTTCTAGGCTCTAGCACGGAGTCGTGCCCTGGACTGAGCCAGGCACTTTACTGCCATTGCTCCACTGGGTAGTGGGTAATTGGTACCTCATCCTGTAATTGGGCGATGCCTGTTGGATGATGGATAGATTAAAAAAATAAAAACAATATTGGGACGGGGTGATCGTCATGTACATAATGAGTGCAGGAAATATATTCAGAATAAAACAAATACATATCTTACAAAATGGGGGTCCGTTTCTTTCGGAGTTTGGTAGAGTTGACACACGTTTTCCTTCAGTTTCGTTTATCTTCCATTTGTACCGCACTCTTTCCAGTTTTCTGTTATGTTAATATTTTTGTGATTTTCAGGCAATTTTACTCTCCAGACGTTTTACTATTTATGACCACAACCTCCCAACATCTATTGATCTTTCCCTCACCTTGCATAAATATAATTATGTGATAGTTAGGTTGAGACCATACACAAATTGTTCCTCGGAATTACCGTTTCCACTTTTACCGATTTCAGAGTTGAGAATATCGTGCACTAGAGTCCGACCCAAATATTTCAGAGAATTTTTTACTTTGATTGTTTCCTAACGACTATGAATTCCAATACGGCGTTGTTTTAAGACTAACTTTGGCTTCCACGAGTTCAGTTTAGACGGCTTACTACAGAGCAACCATGTGTCATTTGAATTAATCATTTGAATTTTCGATCGCAAGAAAATCTCCGCCACAACACAGTGGTGTCAGCGTTGTGTGCGATGTGTCCGGAAACTGGTAAAGAGGACGAAATGTGGAGTCATGAAAGTTAAAACGAAAATGTTCAAACATTACCACCCCCCCTTTTCAGGAAGTTAAAGGGTAAACAGCTGTTTACCTATACCCTTTCAACACTGTTGTTACTCATGTTTTCACATGTTCTTGTTTTACTCCGAAAGGCCATCTGACCACTCACTTTGCAAGCGTTATTCATGCATATGTTATTATTATTGTTCTTATCAAGTCATCGATATCAATGTGGCTAAAGCTACAGGAAATGCTAACGAGCTGAATAATGGTTATTTCCAAATGCTCAATTTCCACCCCATTCCTCTGGACCAGGCCCAACCATGAAAAAGTATGTTTTGGGAGTCAAACTATGGCGGTGAATGGATTATGGCAGTACACGCCCTCCAAATTGGAAGATTTTACAAATTTGCTCGAACTTTCAGTAACAAAACGTTCAACCATTGCCTTTAGAAATAAGGGATAAGAATCATGTATCTCCCTGCAAAATTTAGAATTAGAGAAACAATACCCAATAATTACCGACATTTGAAATTCAAAATGGCCGCCATCACTTAGCTAACTCTATGGTGAAAATTAAGCTTTCAAAAAAAAAATAATAATAAATCGGTGCAAAATTTATTTATCACAAGCAAATATTACACCAGGGAGACTTGTCCATAAGCGTCAAAATGAGCCATCCGAATATCTGTCTCCGAGGCGCAGTCTTCTTTCAGGAAATACAAACCATGAAACAAGATACAGATTACGGAAAATATGTAAGAGTTGAAGTCACTTGCCCCCTTGATCAAACACTTTACCTGCAATTGTGTTCTAGTTACATAACAAATGAGTAAATTTATTGAAAACCACTACTTCGTGTTTATTTTCCTCCGGTTATTTCTATTTTTTCACTGTCATAAAAAATATTGGATATGATAAGAATTGCTTTCAGTCTCTGTTACTTTGCAAGAAAGTCCGAGGGGCATATTCGTAAACCTTTTCATCGCGTCGAGTGACTGACAGTCCATTAGTAGCGTCTCCTTAAAGTGTCTTCTCGCGAGAGACTTTTCACCGTTTGACTGCATCTCCAAAAATTGGCATTCGTAAATGTCATGTCACTCATTAAACTTCACAGTAGCGACAGCTTTCTATACTGTGAACTCTCGAAAATTTCAAACCTGTCTTGATTGTAAAGTTCATTCAGCTGATCAGCTTGTCTGAGCCACAATCGAGGCTAGCTTAGCGTCCCTGGTAACGCACCCATTGCGCCTAATTTCTGAATTTGTGGGGCCACTTTCACTCTCTCACAATCATTCTCCAAAGCAAGAAGTTCTCTAACAGTGAAAAGTGAGCGTTACAAGAGCGACAGAGTCAAGAGTCGCGTGGGCAAGGTATTTTACCTGCACTGTTGCTATGACAGTCTTCTCGTTAGTCCGTTTGTGAAGAACGTAGGAAACTACAGCCGAACATAATATGCTGAGCCATTCCTAACGTCATGGCGAATGAGTCTCACTGAAGTATTTCCTTCTGTGACACTTTGCCATGCGTAACAAGATAGCGAATCATAATCAGTACAGTGCGCAATCTCAGTCGCATACCCACTGATGAATCTTCGAACGAAATTCCGAGAAAATGAACACCCCAGGTACAAAAGTACTGATGTGTACATTTATCGTGGCTACAATACTTGTAACGAACTAATGTGTTGTTTGTTAAGCAAGCAGGCAGTATACAAACTGTGTACTGTGCACTGCAATAAAAACAAAAACTTCTTTAGTTTCCTTGAGTCAAAAATTTTATGCCAAATTTGTAAAGACGTCACAGATGCTTGTCTTACAGAAAGTGTCGACGCTGTATGAGATTTCTTCTCGGCATCAGACAGGTCTTTTTTGCATACCCTATTCCACATATTTAAATGCCTACTTTTGTCGCACGATCTTCGATTCCACCTGATTAACCAATCAATATTGCTCAATACGCCCTTCCATTTCAGCCTCGTTGTTTATATTTTATTTTTAAAACAACTGGCAGCAAGATTTTGCGTCTGGAAGACAAGACTGATCACTAAGATACCGTCAACCCGACAGTAAAATTCCCACCTTAATAAAGGTATATGAACACTAAATATTGTAGCTTTTATTTAAACCCGAAAATGTATAAATTTCTTGGATCAAAGTTTTGTCGATAGCGATATTCGTTCGCCGTTGAAGTTTCTTACTGCTGTAGGGTACAGCGGTGATACAAAACTAATACCTATGCGCGCTCACGCTTGTCTCAGAGTAATTGCATGCGTAATAAAGTATTTGCCTTGTCATTCACCAATAATCACTGCTGACACAGCTTTAACGCTTGCATTTAAGCCGTTGGTTTACGCAGAGACTAAGGTCTCCTTTTGTATTCATTCCTACAACAACTGTTGATCGTCGTTGATATTGGCAATCAGAGTGAATTCAAATCTTTCGGAGTATTCGATTCACTGGTTTTAATTTCCCGTGTTTTTTTATAGACGCCGGCAGAAACTCGCATTTATTGGGAAGTTTGCAATATAAAGAGGCGGGAAATCAGACGTTGGTCATGGTCACGTGACACAAAATCGTTCGCAGGGGCTTCGATAGATCATGTCAAGCTGGGATTTTATGTGAATTGCAAGAGTATCGTGGAAAGCGAACCATCATGAAACAACAGCTGTAGTATGTGACCTTGAATTTGATAATTTTATCGAAAAAGTACAGAAGGTTATCACATAGTTTGGCAGGGTTAATATTTTTGCTCCGATGAAAGTAACATACGGTGCGCAGTGAGCGTCGAAGTATAATTTATTGTGCGTGCTACGGCGATATCAAATTTTGCACAATTGGGTTGTCCACACTTTTAGAATGCCGTGCACGTTGTGTAAAGCTACAACAGCGCCTACAAAACATGAGAAGGGAGTTGCCTAATATGGCCGTGATTTCTTACGACATGATCCGAACAGTCGTCTCGACTGCGGAGTTAAATGGTCGAAACTTTGGATAACATCTTGCTAAGCAACGGGCTGCAATGAAAGAAATAACTGTAAATATTATTAATACTTGCAGATTTCAAGATACTTTTTTATCTTTCGCCAGATAATAAGCCGTCACTATCTATACCTATGTGGACAAAAGTGAACCTATACGTATTTGACGTCATTATGTAGGTTACTGCCAACGGCTAAATCAAGACACTTCTATTGACCCTATGGACAGCTTACAGGGACTAGTGTAATAGAAGCAGAGACATGAATTTTCATTTGATCAAACCAATTTCACGGAGAAGACGATCACCGATAATCCTTAGTGTAATGAAGCGTGCACTAGCATCAGCACGTTGCGGGTGACAATTATTACCTACCTCAGAAACCACATAAGGCGCCCCAGCTTTTGATCATGAAGTTTTGCTTGTTTACGTAAATTTTCATCAATTAAATGCAGGGTACTACTTAATAACAAAATTCCTAATACCTCTCCACTTCAAATCTCGCATTAAAATGAGAGTACATGTATGTGAATTTGCAGAAGTGGTTTCTCCCCCTGTCTACTGTAATAGTTTCGTCCGCTAGTCTTCCACTCCGGCATCCAGTTTTATAAGCAAACGATAGGGGGTTGCTTTGATCATATGCTATGATACACTACGAGAGAGACATAACGGCATGGGTCTAGTAAGGTCTCCGCAAATCTGGACAATTTTACAAATTATTATTTTGAATTGTGCGTGTTGTTATTGTTTTGATCCTGCCCAGGGGCCACTTGGAATGGACAGCGACGAGATAGAGGACAACCAGTTGTCTGCATCATCGGCCCTCGCCAACCACGAGGCGCAAGTCGGTAGGCTGTACTATGAGGGTTCCTTTACGGCGTGGTGCTCGGCGGTTCCTGACGAAAATCAGTGGTTTGAAGTTGCCTTCGGCGAAACTGTCACTCTAACGGCAATTTCAACGCAGGGAAGAGAGGAAGCTAACGAGTGGACAGAAACCTACCGCCTTTCCTATAAAACCTACGATTTCTGGCAATTTTACACGGACGCAAATGGCATTGTGAAAGTAAGTATACTTTGTTTGTCTACCCAGTCAAGTTACTGTCGTGCACACGTTATTATCATCCTGTATGTATTTCAATGCCTTGTTCGCATCGGTGTGATCGTTATGTCGACCAGTGTGTTGTTTGTATTCCCCTTACCCACAGATGGTACATCGTAAAGCTGTCAAAGTTAGGACGGGAAGGTGTTCAGTAAACCAACCCGATCATTGTGTATTCCCCACGATTTGATAAAGGCAATCAGGCAATATTACGCTATAAAACGCATGGATGGTGATAGCACCACCTAACGACATTAGATGGCTTTAACAAATTAGGATTCTGTTCTCTGCGAACTGAATCTGAATGCTTCATTTTGAACTCGCCGTTTTTCTTCTGAGTGTGCAGTTCTCAAACATGGAAAATAACACCAGTCTACGTATCGCAGATCTGTACGACAATTATTGAACTTTATAAATCTGATTAAAATATATATCTATATATTGATCATTTTTCTTCCCTAATTTGTCCAAAACACAAACAACTGTGCAAAATTTGTAAACTTGCAAAGGATTGATGGCTTTTACAAAATGAACAGCTGATTCAGGCAACTTTAGGAAAAGAGAGAGCGACGGCAGAACAGCAACATTAAGTACATCGTCGTAGTCTAGTCAGACGTCAAACACACTTCATGTGCTAGTGCCTTATTCACTATGTACTACACGTGATACATCTTGAAGTTAAGAGATACAATCTGGACAAGATGTACGGTAAAGGTACAGTGTTGTTGACATCAGTTCTAAAGTTGTGATAACAAAACCGCTCAAGTCCGTGATCGAAGATTATGGCATAAGTCTGATTAATCCGCCAATTCATCGCAGATAGTTCGGGCAATTCTAATTGAAGGAATGCCTTCAAAATATACGTCAAGGTTTGAAGTTCATCTCTTCCGCTGTCTCGTTGCCTGTGAAAGCTACAAGGTATTGCGAATGGATTCATACGCGTGTGCGTAAATTCGCTAACACACAAAGCAAACTTTTGAGTTTACCAGTCATGACGTCATCAAGAAAGTCGCGGGAAAAGAGTTGTCTTTGTCGAGCCAGGTATTTCTGTTGATGCGTAAAATGTCAAGCGTTACATTCGCGATTCGAGATTTTAGCTTTATTGCGTGACAGACTTTGCTGATCATTTGATGAGCGGAGAATACTACGTTTGTTACATCAAAGTTTGATAGAGTCCCTATAATATAACTCATATGATAAATTTTAAGTAGCTTGGAGAGAGAGAGAGAGAGAGAGAGAGAGAGAGAGAGAGAGAGAGAGAGAGAGAGAGAGAGAGAGAGAGAGAGAGAGAGAGAGAGAGAGAGAGAGAGAGAGAGAGAGAGCAGTATCAACACAAATATGCATACATACATATCATTACTCATTTTTTGTGTGCAAGGTCATTCAAATTTCATTCAAAGTAGAAAATTCTACACAAAGTAGGAGTAGGGACTTGTTTAACCCTAATCACTTGCTAACAGAATTGAGAGCACATGTACCTTTCGGTGTATTCATGTGCTATATTAACAGACAGTCTGTTCACGTTGTTATCGGAAAGTGGTATATTCTGTCTCGCTTGACGTCACCGTAAACGACGACCTTGCTCCACTGCGTCGTCGACATATCCGTCCACCCATTAACACCTATAACCCGATGGTGTTTACCATAAAGTAAATAGATGAATGAATGACTTGATAAATGAATGAAGCTAATACAAAAGGAGGATAAATTGTGTTTATACCAAGGTGTCTTCACTGTCGGTAATTGAAAACTTTTACAGTTAACTATATGGTTGCTAAAGTATGGCCTTAGGGGAGCTTACAAATTTGTAGATGAAAAGGCAATTCGACGAATATATCAATTAAGTATTGCCGATACTCCACGGACGACTCCCATTCATCACACAAATAACTTGTCAACGTATTCCTCGATCAATCTCTTCTCAGTCAATCACGTGATGTTTTTGCCTTGCCGAAATTGAAATTTATTGAACTGACAAGTTTACGGACATCTCCTTCACGAAAGATAATTGCGGGGTTTATTCGTTTACTGCATAGAAACGAGGAGACAGTTCCAAATGGGAAAGCGTTGACGTGATTAGGACGAAGATGCGATGCGAGCATCTCTAATGAACCGCTGGTAAAGCCTAGTGTGTGAACACAAAATCGGCTACTCTGTGTTTTTGGATATCAATTTTACTTAGCCGAAAGAAACAATTTAAAAAACGCCGGCGGCTTCATGTCCAATTTCCAAACCAGATACTTTAAACATGCTATATTAAAACAAAAACACCATGGCTACAAGTCTTCGAAATTAAGTAAACATTGTAGAAAGACACCATTTTCGCTTCCTTAACCTTAGAAAAGGCAAGAACGCGTTTTCTAGGGTGGTTTAGTTTTCGATTGTATATGTGCAATTTCGCATCGAATTCGCTCTACATGGAGTTGAGTTTCGTTGCTTTCCAAATTTACATTCCCATGAGTGCAGATCCTTTATTACTGTAGTTTCCTTTCACTGTATTTTACCATATGTTGTTTATCAGCTTTATTCCCAACGTCGCGACAAAATAGAGCATTTTTCTTCCGTTTGTTCGTCGTCCCTCGAGCAATGTTGATTCACTGTGTTACACGAGCAAGTGTGAGACGACTTAATTACACGCGTAACAATCGCCGAAATGGTCTATTCGTGTATTCAAATGACTACAGGTTTTTTCACTACTATATCAAACTGGCACTGTTATTATGTGGTCGTGTATGGCATGTAACATCCCCTATTTTGTGGACATGAATCATGGCTGTGTTTCAACGACCGTGAGCGGAGTAACCCTGCAGGCTGTTGTCACTTAGGCGAGAAAAATATCGTTCTCATTTGACACTTGAAAGGCATTCTGTACTCCGCCGAATGACACCGAACGCTGTGGCATCCCCCGGGTATCATTGAAATGGTATTTGCCACCTGATTGCGTTTCCATATAATCGCGTTTTGAATAGAGATTACCGCCCGCACTGCGTTCGCATAATCTACTTTTGGCTGGCAAAAGAGGCTCCAATGTACTGCCACTGACCATGCTTTGCTTTTCTCCAAAATCACATCTTTGCTCCTACGCATGCGTACTGATGGCTGCAAAAACAACTCGGTCTATTTTAAAGGATTATATATATATGCACTTCACCTCTCATGCATGATAAGAGATTCCTAGATTAAGATAAAGGTTTCACAGAAGGTCAACAATTAAAGTCAAGGTTAATATTTCGTTATTTTTTTTAATGTCGATTGGTTTCAATGATAATATGTTTATTGATAGATAATACCGCTTCCAATATCAGCAAAACATACCTGGGTTGTCATTTTACATCCTACAAAATATTAAGGAAATTGTCCCATCTCTGTCTCTGTCTCTGTCTCTGTCTGTCTGTCTCGTGTATGAACATATCTGTATGCGTACACGTCGTATACATACATCTGTATCGATACATACACACAAACACTCATATTTTATTTATATATATATATATATATATATATATATATATATATATATATATATATATATATATATATATGAGTCATTCCACAGTAAAGTGCAACCACTTTTGTGACAATAAGGTCAAAAATTAAATTTATTAATCTGAATCTAAAAGTTGAGTGGGTGGACAGTACTACAGGTGTGTCATCTAAAAATATTTTTTTTAAGATAAATAATTTCTTTGTTTAAGAAGGAGGGCAAATTGTCGCGGCAACAGTAACGCGTGTAACATGGACAGACATGACATTGTATTGTATTTGATCACATGTATCCCATTATCATCCCTGTGCCAAGTTTGAAAGAAACCCATTAGTCTACAAGAACTAGAAACACACTTCAGAAGATGTTTTAATCTTAATATTATCAGAAGAGGAGGATATCTGATGCAACGTTATGGCAACTGGCAACGTATGTAACATATACAGACACTGGATTGGCTTTATACACAAATTGTGTGTGTTCCATTCTGAATAAATGTACTTGATTGATTTATATATGTATATGTCATGACTAAGTTAAATACCTCAGAATTATGATGTGAATTGTTATAAATTGGCTCTGTGGATAACCATATAGACAACAGAGGGAAGACCCCTGTATTGTCTATGGGATAACGTATGTAACATTGGACGCACATCATCAGTTCTGTCCAATTCGTTCATAAACGATATGGGCATCTAAGGTGCATCAATAGTTGTAAAGAAAGCTTTCAGTAACTTTCTGATACAGATAGAATTGTCACACTAAAAACAAATTAACATTATTCTATCCAGTATTTAATTAAACTACAATTACTTCCACGCGTGTAACACCGGTAACGCGTGTAACAAAGAGGACACACATCCTGCCATTCAGGTGCTCTCTGTAATGGTGGCCATCGGTTTATATTCAATTGCGCCATAAAACATGAACTTTAGGGCACCCTCAAATGACAAAATTTCAGCAATGTATACCAAAAGAATTTTTTATAAATCTTGATTTTGTAAATGAGTTAACACGTGTAACATGTGGACACACGCCTTCCAGAAATATTTTTAACTGCAAGAGAACCCAAGCTTCAATAAAGACAGAATAAAGAATGTTACATAGTGGAAGATTTCATTGTTAGTCAAATGTATGAGTGGTTTGTTGCAGCTTACAGCCTTCACTATATCTATTGTTCTCATATTATCAATTCACATAGAGTTGGACAGACATTGTTACACGCGTTAGCAATATTTTTGGGCATAATATTTGGCCCTTTCCCTAGTGCTTTTTTTCTAAGAATAAATTTAGTTCGTAATTGCTTATAATACATTACTACTTTGCATTTGAAATCAATTCAAATGGTATAAATATTGTAAATATCCCTTCCTAATGTTACAGGGGTACAAAATGTCACAAAATGGTGAGCAAATAGAGGCCATATTTACAAAGATAAAAATCTATAATTTTGTTGAGCTGGACATACAGCTTTAATATTATTTTTTATATATGTTCATATGTAGTACTTACTAAAAATAATATCATTCTGTGTGAATGCTGTTATCATTGAAAAAGCTAGAGCTCCAAAATTGGGAATGTCAAATGTTGCGCTTTACTGTGGAAAGACTCATATATATATATATATGTACACGTGTATATAAATAGATAGATAGATGCATAGATACATATATGTGTACAAGTTCATAGATACATATATGTGTACAAGTTTTTACATACTTACATACATGTTGATATACAATGTATTTATGTATCTATGTACTCTCCATAGTTGTCTACCAGTGCATAAAGTGAATTAATTTAGGCACACATGAATGTAGAAATTTTAATCATGGATTTCATTGTAACCCTTGTCTTTCTACGTTCGAAAATTCTTTTTAAGATTTTCAACGGCAATACGGACAGCTCAACCGTGGTCGTGAGTACCCTGACGCAGCCCGTGGAAGCCAAACGTGTGCGTATCCATCCAGTCAAGTTCAACGGTAACATGTGTTTGCGGGTTGAGTTTCACGGTTACCGTATGGGTAAGTGAATCGCTATGTGAACCTTCAGTTCCGATTGAATGAGCTCTCTGCGCCGTTCTGGTCGTAAAGTTAAAGTTGATAATGGCTTGAAGGATTACACCCGAGTCACAATACAAGCGAGATCGCCAAATGTATACTTGGACAGCTTGCAAATTGTACACCACACTGCCCTATCAAGGCTGAGGAATATTAACTTGTCATTGCGACGCTGAATTTTACCACCCAGTGATTTTCTCAAAGTGGAATGTGACTAGGGATAGATACCGCTCGAATATTTACGTTTCTAGTTTGGGCTCATTTTGAAGCTCTTTGACTGAGCAGAGTTTTCGCCTTCTTTATGTTTGTGGAAATACAAAATTTCATTTCCCCCATAGAGTTAACACAGGCGTGGCGGCCAGGTTTAATTTTCAATGTCGGTAAATGTTAAGTAATTTGTTTCTCAAGTACTGACTGTTGTACGGTAGGCCCCTGATTTTTATTCTTGATTTGCGAAGGGAGTGGTTGAATGCATCGTGGAGGAAAATTTGAGTAAATGTTCAAGTCGAAGCGCTTTATTAACTTAACATGAATTTTGATTCATTTACCTTCTTCAGCAATATTCGTTTTATTCCACGAACATTCGTAAAACTATATGTCTTGGGACATCGCAAAATTGGTTAAACAAAACTTACCGTCTTGTCTCTGTGATAGGTCAACAACATTGTCAGATAATACTGCGAGTTTATTTAACAGGACTACGGACCCCCTGACCCATGGAATTATATCTACTGACGAACTGCAGGCTCACACCATATTGTTACGTAGTTATAATGAAACGAGTATCCTTTAAGTAAAATAAGGTGGTCCACGATGGCCAGTACGGGGTTCGAACCCGCGACATTCGCGTTATTAGCACGACGCTCTAACCAACTGAGCTAACCGGCCAGCTGGCTTGAAGAAGACGGAATAACAGTACATATATAGATTTCTGTGTCTCTACTAGTTAAAGGGATACAGTCGTCGGAACTGCGCCCAAAGGTCGTATGGGACCCATAAAACCAATGTAAACACTGCATCCAAGGTACGATGGTGATTGATAAAAGTGAAAACATGTCTGTTGTAATCTGCATCGTATAATTTAAATGTTGCAGCTATGATGATGAGGTGCGTCTAGATATCGTGCACGACACAAAACGTAAACAAGAAACTCGCACAGGCGCAATTCCGACGACTGTTTCACTTTAATTAATGTTCAAATCCCCTCTTGTTGTATAAAATTATATTTTTCTGCATACATGTACTTTAAAAACCCTAGAATATTCTTTGGCATACTCAATACTAAAAAGCTATATTCTGGACGCCCACGACTGAAAAAACCAAAAAACCAACAAACCCAAAACCCATGCAAAATACCAATTTTGCAAAGCAAGTCAGCTATGCCGTTTTACGGAAATGCTGCCTGAACTGATCGCGGTCTTATCATGTTTATGTATGTTGTTGATTTCAACGAAACGTACCCCGGATAACTTTAAAGTTCATTCCAAGATAACTGTGAATTGGCGGCGGTGCTGTGGCGTATCGATCGCGCTCGGGTCAAGGGTCATCTGTTCTGTGGCCAATTAGCGCGGCAGTCTGGCATTTCCTCCATACACGTTGGGGTTGGGCTGAGCGAAGAGTCGGGAGAGACGGACAGCGAATACGACCAGTCCAAATGCAATTTTCTAGTCGCATTTCCATCAATTTTCAGGTAAAAACTGAAGTTGCAATTTTTCGCCCGTTACCTAGCAACAAACCTCGACGTTTCTCTGACATGCGCATTGCATCTTGCTTTTGCATTGATAACGAAGGCAGAATCCAATTTATGGGCTTTGGCGTTTAATAACATATTGTTGCTGAAAATTTCACAATTAGCTCGTAAAATTCGCGCACTGGTCGTACGTGCAACATAGATTGATCAATATATCTTGTATTGTTCATCACACAGCCCTCTCGCACTGTAAGGCCAGGGTAGATACATTCTCTGTTTTGCGTCCACTCAAAGTTCCGAATGGTAGGCAGGTAGGCGGTTAAAATGCAGACACAAAAATTAACACAAAATGAATATGCCTTTATTTGATATTTCCCTCATGCAGCCTGTGCATTCCTGTCTCTTAATGCTTTTTGAGGATACAATTTTACTTCACCACACGGTTCAATGGCTGTAGCATGACTACTGTAAGGGATGTAATAGGTTTTACAACAGAATACAGTCAACAATTCTGCAATAACAGTTAGTGATTTTTTTCGGAAAAACTCCAAAACCTACGCGCGTGCGGACGCTAAACAAAGACTTTACTTGCTCTGGCCCAATTCAACTTAGCAGACGTGAGAAGGAAAATACTCATGCTTCGATGAAATTGTCTTCGCAGGGTTTATTCTTACGACAGTCGTAAACGAAGAATTTTCATTCAAATAAATCCAGCGATAAAATTAGCGTTTCGCACTTTGCTTAACTTAAACTGTGAGGTCAACGTTGGTGAGACTTTGAAATGAAGGTACCAGCGTTTTTACAAGCTAGCTACTTTCAACAACACCAAATACTAAATACCATAGCCGTTCATACTGACAGGTTAGCGTCAACGTTATAAGCTTGAGTAAAGTGTCTCCCAGACAGGATATGCCCGAAGATACATCGCAATTTGCGAGGGCAACTAGTCAACCGATTTCAATAAATGTTAATCAGCGTTGTTTATTTTCTATTATGAAGTATTTTAGACACAAGTAAAGTTTAGAGGGGAAACGGGGGCTGTTCGTGACTGTCCTAAAGGGGCTTAAAAAAGGTCACCAGCACATATGGGAGGAAACACTATGATTTAATTGACTTTTGACAGCAGTAGAACGTGAAAAACTGAAATGGAGCCAGAATATTTCAAATTCATTAATTTCACTTTAGATCTACATTTTAGGGATGATTCTTGACGAAATTCAAGATTTGGAAATATGCATACGAGTGTGATGGAGTGAATGTGTGCTCAATATTCGCAGACAATCGGGCCGGGGATGGGCCAGAGACTGCCCACGGCAACCAAACGACAGTCGAACAGACACACAGACAATCAGACTACAAATAAAGTACAGCGCAGAGAGAAATTCAGAGCTAGAGGAAAGTGGCGAGACATGCAGGCACTGTTCTCTATTATAATCATAGCTTGCTCGTTTTTTTCTTTTCACCTGCAAAACTTACATCAAGCATCATTGATATAAAAGTAAGTCAAGCGTTAAAATATTTTAATGATTTTGCTTTCCAGTTTCGACCTGCAGAGTGGGGTGCTGCCGGTAAATAGGTCGGAAAACTGTCTTACAATTAAACTATAATTCATTCCGCAATATGCCAACGATGGCTGATTACATTTAAAGGGACTTGGGTTCTTTTAATTCCGAAATAAATTATCGCAATTATACGCGAGCAACATCCCTCGAGGGAAGGAGAATACAGCCGAAAGACACCATTCAACTCACAATCCGGGCAGACGTGTTTTCTTAGTTTCAATTATGGCCACAGGCTGGTATATTGCCAACATAATCGTGCAGGCAAGTAAATAGATGCATCGCTACCATAACATGAATTCCGATCACGAACTGAACCCTTCCGTAAGGCTTGGACTGTTACGATGAGACATCTAAAACGATCTGGGCAATTAATCTTAGCTGTCATTAAATTTGCTTCTCTGTGGCCATGTAAACGTTGGTTACATCTAGCCAAATTATTTGTCCATATTCGCCATGCCCAGTGTGTCGCTGGTACTCAAGAAGCCTAAGCATTGTTTGCAACGCCCTACTGACTTGCACCTTGGCGACCACAAATTGCGCTTTACTACTACTTTTACAACTCTGAGTGAAAAGCTGGCAAAGTGGAAAAAATCAAAAGGAATTAATCTTCTGATAGTCCATTTGCCAGGAAATGTTCTTTTCTTTGCATCTCTTTGCGGTGTTTGGACGATCTTGCATCATTTCATTTTTTTGCAATAATTATTGCAGCGATTGCGACATCGTCAACATTTCAATGGCTGTGTTGCTAAGAGAAAGACATGAACGTACAGACACAGAGACATGCGCACAATCACGGAGACACGTGTACACGAACACATAAACGCGAAGGGCGAAGTGTGGAATCATATGGTAGAAAATAAAGTTAAACGGGAGATTCGATGGATCTTTCATGATGTTTATTTGTAATACGCTCATGAATTCATGATGTATTCCCTCATAAAACCATGACGTCATTGCACGTCAACCAATCGTTTGATTGATCTTCATACTAACACGATTGGAACTAAAAAAAAATTAGGGATAATTGGACGGTAAAGTAATGTCGATTTAGGCTGCAAATGTAACCCCATCTGCTTTTCTTTTCAACTTATACAGGTGTTTTTATGAGTTATTTGTAATATCGCAACATTCAACTATAGGCACCTAAAACTTTTGAAAAATTTGAAAAATATGAAGATCCAATTATCCCAAATTAGTTCCAATCGTGTTTACTACATGTATGTGCACTCGCTATCGCCATATGTCGTGGAATGGTTAAAATCGCGTGGTGTACCCCCGCGGCGCTTGGGTGGTTTGTTGCTTAAATAAAGTCTCACAGAGTTGATTATCCGTCATTCTGTAACATGACTTCAGAACTGTTTATTTGTTTCATACGATAGCTTAGTGTACAACTTGCATGTATCACCGTCGTCCATCACCATTTTGCTAATAAACACATATACCTGAAACAACGTCCGCAGGGCGTACATCGCCTGTAACCAGGGTTCGCGTTTACAATCAAAATTAATCATCTGTATAATTTAGTTAACAAAATAACAAAAGAGCTTGTAACTGAAACGTACACTGAAATATGTGAAAAGATGGTGAATTTTTTTTCATACATAACACATGATTGAATGTCGCATATGCGTTTTACGACCGCCTTTTCGTGAATCCAAATAATCGACGCAATATTCCGAAAGAAGCGACCATGATATATGTCTCCTAAAAACACTCCAACAAAAACTGCTGTTGTTAACTTGAAAGAATTTAATTAAAGTTTTAAATAATCCAAGCCCGACATATTGGTGTTTTTATTCTATTTATGATTGATCATCAATAATGTTTGTATCATATTGTGTCGCGTTTATGAATGAATGACCCGCTCCGTTGGAAACATAAATAATGAAAATTCTTAACGATATCTGCACTGGTCTAGTAAGAGTAAGTGAAAACATAGCGCGCACATATGTATGTATTTTGATATATATATATATATATATATATATATATATATATATATATATATATATATATATATATATATATATATATATATATATATATATATATACCTCAGCATAAATGTCAAGTGAACTACGGACATATGTTAAACGCTGTGGGTGTTTTTTTCGTTCGTTCATAGGGTTCAAGGTCAAAAGAATGTGTTATGTGCTTTGTAGTTTTACTGGAGCTCTTGCCAAAGTGTAAAATGAGGTTCAACGCCATGGCCACTCGTTTAAACGCTTAAGCTTTTAAGGTGGAAAGTCACCTGATAAGACACATTACATAACGAGTGAAGCAGTAAGCGTTCCTTTACGTACTACATCTACTCAGGTACGGCGGTGTGAAACGCATATTTTACAAAGGAAATCCACTATAGCAAGTGTTAATATATGCAAGCAGGCAAACTTTAAAAATATTTGTGTTTCGTGTATTTCAACCCCGACACTAATTTTTTCGCATTTCTAAAAGTCAGTCATTATTTTACCAATTCTTTCTTTCGTTCTTGATTGGTTGGTTGGTATGTTAACGGAAACACCTCTTGCCTTATCGATATTTGGGTATATGGTTAAAGAAGCGATTTATCTTTGTTTTTTTATGAAGTGTTGCACTTTAGCGTAGCACCTTTTCTGCCAAGCTTCCATACAGACATTAATGATTTAGAACTATCAATCCATGTTTGCAATTGTCTTTAAGGCACAATAGAAAGACTCAACTCTGTACTCACAGTTCAGTATTGAAATACAAAATTAGCTAGTCAGCGCTTTTACAAACATTCATATGGATGTGTCAGTTGTCGAGATATATTCATGAAGAGTTTTATTGCCTGAGTTATCAGGCAGTTTGAGTGTATTCATACTCTACCAAGCCTTAATTTGTGCGAAAAGTCTTATTAGGAGTAATTCTTTAGACTCTGTACAGTCATGAGATCGGCAAAGCTATCAGTAAATGATGAAATACTGCTACTGCGCTTCGAAACTTGATATACTCTAACCTTTGCTCAAAATTTCGTCCAGAAAACATTCAACCATTCTCTTTCAAATTCAAAAATAAAAACCAGGGGTCAGCGTGCAAAGTTTAGTACTAGAGAAACAAATTACCTAGCATTTATGGTAATGCAAATTCAAAATGGCCGCCATTCCTGTGTGAACTCTTGGGGACAATTGCATTTTCACAAATGAGCACCCATGTACACATGGTAGACGAGAAAGTATTCATGATTGTAAGAAAAAATGAAGAGTTCGAATATCTGTTCCGGAGGTACATTAAACGTCAAACAACTGACTGTGTGTCGGAAACCACTCTGAGCAAATCCTTCTAATATAACAGCCGATCGTAACAAAAGATACAATGGCAATAAAAATTATGGAGCTCGCTTTGCAGATGGGCATACTGATACTAAAGAGCAGAATCGATTCTGAGTTCGTACGCTTCGTATCCAACGAAGCCGAGGTCTTCAGATAAACTCTTGCAAAACTTGCCTCTAAACATAAGGAGATTGAAATCTACAAAAATGCCCCACCCTCGTCGGTGAATGTTCTGAATTAAGTATTCCGATGATTTAAGCGTGGGCGTTGGGAAAAGCCATCGCCACACTTGTGGAATCCTGTTCAGGTATATCATGAGATAACTGTGGAAATTGTGATCACGTATACAAGAGCAATAAGCAATAAAACTGAGACTGCCTGTCAATCTTGTTTGATAACGTCGATACAAAGATGGTAAAATTATTTCCTGTGACCTTGGTGTAATCGTTAAATGTGTATGTATGTATGTATGTATGTATGTATGTATGTATGTATGTATGTATGTCTATGTATGTATGTATGTCTGTATGTATGTATGCATGTTTCTTTCTTTGTTTCTTTCTTTCTGCTATGTATGTGTAGTTTGTCGATCTAATTATTGATTTTTCATTTATCATCAGGCGGATGGGTGGAGGAAATCGGAGCATGTCTTTAGTTTGAAATGTTGTCCTCCTCAATTTCTCGAATATGACCCTCCCCTTTGCCAAAATTTTGGAACATGACCCTCCCCTATTCTCAATTTCACTGTGGCCTTGAAAAATCTTTCGATCTGGATACAGATTGTGTCGTTCATGCACTTACAAGACACTTAGTTATTCCTAACAAAAAGTTATTTTGATGGATTTTGTGTGTGTGCAGGAGACATAAAACAATCAACGATATATTTTTAATTAAATATTGTTATTTTACGACTTATCCGGACACCAAACTTGCTAATTACCCAGCAATGTCGCTGACGACATTGAGACTTCGATCGGTAATTACCAAAGCACTTCGTTGATTCAAGTTGACACTAGAGTGAAGATCGGGTTGCATTCGCTTTGTTGGTGGCAGAGAGCTGATAAGATAATTTTCACGATGGCACGAACTATTTTGTTACAGGGGTTTATGCACCCCTCAACACTTTTGTGTTATACATATAAATATTTCAAAAAAATAACGACCGGTAATAATCAGAAAAAAACTAGTGATGTGTGATTTCCGTGGTCTTCTTCGTTTCAGTACAACAAAGATAAATATACACACGTCTGCTCTGCTTTATATGTAACTATTTCAAATGGTTTGTTCGAATTGTCCACTGTGTTCATCGTTCTTTACGCGGCAACATTCAACGGTTTTTCAGCATAGCATTTCAGCATAGCATTACACGTACCGTCTGCATTTGCCGCTCTCCACACGCTGTCATTCGCGAGAGAGAGCGTGTGTGTTTGAATCCGTTATTTCCTAGTGCATGGACGGTGACTGCAGCTCTTGGTTCGAAGTTCAGTATGTCTAAGGAAACTGATATAAACGTACGAACGAAGATCGTTGAACTGTCCGCGGACGGAAACAGTATACGTAAGATCTCTAAACTGTTGCATATACCGAAGAGCACAGTGTATGACATCCGGACTCATTTTGAGACAACAGGTTTGGTTCAAGCTTGGAAAAGAGGTAGAAGGCGACGGTCTAAAAGACGACCAGACGTTGTTGAATTTGTTGAGTTTCTGAAATGGAACAAACCATCGATTACTTCCTCGGAAATCCGAAGACAATTACTTCGGCAAGGATTGTGCAATGACGAAAATCTTCCAGGAGTGTGCACGATAAGCAAAATCCTACGCGATGATCTCAATTACTCTTTCAAGCGGATACAGAACGTTGCCAGAGAACAGCAAACGGAGAGAAATTTGCAGAGAATTTTCGAATATATCGACGCGATGTCTCAACTCAACCCTCAAACCGTACATTTCTTCGACGAAACTGGTGTCAAAAAAACAACTGCAAACAGACAATATGGTCACAGTCGAAGGGGACGTCCCGCCGTGGAAGTTCAACGCTACACTTCCGATGTGAATTACACGATCAATCTACTGCACTGTGCGCGTGGAGTAGATCATTTCAATGTTCTCGACGGACCGTCCAACGGACTCGAAATGATTCATTTTTTCGAGGAGGCAATGGAAGTCACCGATGAAGATGGACAGCCTATTTTGATCCCTGGCGACACAGTTGTAATGGACAACTGTGGCTTCCATCACGGCAGATTGGCGGAACCCTATTTGCGCCAACTTTTACAGGAGCGGCAGGTTAATTTGGTATTTCAACCACCGTACTGCCCCGAGTTCAATACTTGCGAGTTGTGCTTTCGGTCCATCAAAGGATATCTGCGTAAACATGACATTTTCGCCGTCGAGTTCACCGAAACTGCCATCATTGAAGCAGTTTCTGAAATCACACCACAGATGTCTCGAAATTTGTTCAGATGTTGCGGATTTCCACTCTTTTGAAACCTGTGCAGACTTGCAGTGTATGTGTAACAAATAGTTAGGGCATATTATTTGCGCAATCTCAGGAAGAGACGAGAATGTGAACATGTTCCGTAATGCTCGCGTCACATACTGATACGCTCGACTCGATGTTGTTTCAAAGCTTGTGATGAGAATAAAATTTGTCATTGACATGACAAAGTATTTTAATTGTAATAATTTCGTTTTGGTTTCGTTTTGGTTGAAATAAAGACAGTGTTACTGCTTCACATTAAAAATGTTCCATATCTCGATCCTAAATTTGCACTCCCCTCCCACCTTGGATGTTACATGTATTTTACGTCCATGTCCATTCACACAGAACCACTCATCACATGTCATAGAGTACACTTATAAAGCACTTGATAAAATACAGAGAAGGAACAACCTTTTAATGAAAAAAAACCCAGATAAACATTGACTAATACAACAAAACTCCGTTACCAGTTTACAGGTAGAGAAACACACTGGATTTACATCCGGATACTTTTGAGAATGTGGATATCTGAACTATGTAAAATGCCTATTGTAGTATTGTATACGACTACAAGTGACTCTTTCGGCAAGAAATTGAAAACGAAACACGCTTAGTAAATACAACATGTAAAAACTCCTCCAACAAACCTCAACAACTTCAATAATAATAGCCTTTATGAAGAAATGAACCTTGTCTGTCAAAAGCACATAACTGTCATCGTCTCAGCTCTCGTCCCACAAAAGTGCGACTTCGTTGAACAGTATATTACACATCGCGAACAACCACGTGAGAATGAACTTGATCAACTGAGACGCAGCGCTTGTGTTTGTCTATTTTGGTACCGTAGTTGGTGTCTGATTCTGAAGGAGCAACGCGGCCTCAAACAGTGCGTTCATATTTGATGTATTTTCATTAGCTCCATCACTGTTGTGAGATACATTCGTTATGGTTGGCTGTGTTTGGGGCTCTGGTTGGGGCGCAGTGTTAGTACGCGTCTCCGTCAACCGATCTCGTCCTAATTGTCGTTGATAATCACTTGACCCCACTTCGGACGTATTACCCGTGTTGTCAGTAAACTGACGAACAGCAGTCATCGTTTCGCTGGTGCGACTCTGAAGCTGATTGTCGCGGGGACGGGACGGCATTGGAAATGAACTCAAAATTTCTGGGGCCCGAGGTTGGGGATTTTCGACAAACTGACTACCCATTACGTTCCCAGTATTTTGATGTCCAGTGACTTGTTGTGGCAAAAATCCCATTCCATAGCCTGGATAAATTCCCTCCCGAAAAGGCATTGGCGATGGTCTTGTGGGCGGGATAACTTGCATGGGCCGATGAAAGTAGTCAAATTGAGAGTGAATAGCTGTTGGCGGCGACATGTATCCTACTGGTGTATGGAAGCCGTACGGATACCATGGTGGAGTGTAGGGATAGAAATTGGGATCGTCTCGACTTGCAAAATTCCGATCGGGTTTCGATTTTCGCCGAGGTACAACTTCGTCTTCATCCGATGAGGACGGCAAATTGATGTCATTTGCACAGGTCTTATCGCTTGGAGGCGGACGGGCGACGGCTTTGCGGGTACTCCTGAGACTTTTTTTGGTGCGCTTGCCCGTGCAGCTTGCTTTCATTTCAACATCAGAAACTACATTGTCTTCACCACTCTTCACAGGAGATGCTGATGAAAATGAAACATGTAAGCTTAGTTGAGTAATCTGTCAGACAAAATAGTTCTTGACAACCGTGTGAACTGACACATTCAAAAAACAAACATCTTTCCGAGGCGAGGCTGATATATACGTACAAGTAAAAATACACTTTCCGCGGCAGATTTGCCAACTTTTTGCGTTGCCATCTAAAATGGTTATAAAAAACATGAAAGGTACTTACTCATTAAAATGTTGTAAATTTTAGTGCAAGACTCTTCATCCGAGTTAGTAATAGTGTCGTTTTCTAACTTCATGAGCTTCATCTGTTCTTTGATAACTCTAGAAAATTCTTCCCGATCAGCTTGAATGGTCGAAGGAGCAGGAATGTTCTTCGCTTTGTTGTTATAACCTTGCCTCAAAATACTGATATCACGCTGGAGTGAGACTTTTCCCGACTGGGTTCGGCAACTGTAACGTTCTGGGAAGGCGGCAATCATTCTCGGTGTTAACGTGGTAGTGAACACACTTGTTGATCTGCTTTGAAAGTCGTGAAGTTGTTTTACTTCGTCTTCTTTCAGTGCTATGTCCTTCGTCAGTTGGCTTTCCTTTTCTTTGAGTTTCTTTAATCGGGCCATAAAGTCGTGTTTATGTTTATCCTGCCGGCCACAGAATATATTCCCTTGCATGGCTCGCCGAGAAGGCACCCTTCACTATTCCTGTTGCCGGTGGATTTGTGACCACGGCGATGACATAGGTTACACGTGCTCCTCAGGTTGCGTCCAACTGGTTTAGCTTCAGTTACCGGCCTGTTCATTTCATTTTTCTGAGCGATTACGGCAACTTTTTCATTCTTTAGTGAAGCTAATTCATCGAGAAGTTCATCTTCCTTTTTTTCCTTCCACTTTTTGGGCTGAATTTCTTTCTCGAACTGAGGACCAAGTTCTCTAGCGCGTACACTTCGTCCACTTCCGCTTTCTGTGTGCTCGTCACTTTGATATTCACTGATGCGGGATCGAGCTTCACGTTTGTCCGATTTGCCGACCATGTGACCTGCCGCTGGAGAACAGCCTTCACTTACGAGAAGTTTCAGTCGTAGATAATCCGCGTTTGGGATCGGTACAGCACATCTGTAAGCATCTTGCAAATCGTAATCATTGTCACTTAGTGTGATGACAGTTCCTTCGTCATTCACATACTGTAATTGAAAGGTCGCACCTTGGAGAGATGGTATTTTCTCGGCTATGAACGTCAAAAGATCGGTGTAACTTTTGAAATTTTCCTCAGTGTATACCTGCCGCGTTCTCCCACGATAAGATATTTGAAACTGATACATGATGTTTCCAGGAAATATGAAGTGTTGAAGTATGCATGCGATGAGTGTGAGACACACCAAAGTCAGACGTTTACCGCTCAAAATTTGAAGTGAAAGCTCTGTAGGTAAATCTTTGGAAACTGACCATTCTCAATGTAGGAGGTTTTGGGACAAGTTTGGCGGAAATGCCTTTCTTCGTTTTTTACAAAGTATTTCAGTATCAAAATGAGGACACAAAAACAATTTTATACGGATGCAACTACTTTTATTTTGTTTTTACAATGTCATTACTATTATTTAGTGCATAAAACTATCTCGTAAACATTGCTTTATTCCCAAGTGCTGTGTGGTTCATCAACCCCTGTAACAAAATAGTTTATGCCATCGTGAAAATTATCTTATCAGCAGCTGCATACTCCGCGAATGCAACCCGATCTTCACTCTGGTTTCACGTTGAATCAACGAAGTGCTTCGGTAATTACCAAACAAAGTCTCAATGTCGTCAGCGACATTGCTGGGTAATTAGCAAGTTTGGTGTCCGGATAAGTCGTAAAATGACAATAAATATCGTGATTTCCTCTCCATCTCCCAGATTTCTGCCAATCTTTGTAGTGTTAGCCGTCCAGCACTTTGTCCTAATGCGCCTCTACAAGTTCTACACTTGGGTCCTTCTTTCCAGGTTCCATGACCCTGATTAGCGCTCGGACTGACGCTGTCACATTAAGAGAATCAAAAGCTCATAAAACACTCATTGCAACTTGCAATTCTTTCGTCCGTGTTTTGTCAGTGTTATATTGACGTTGATGTTGAATTATTGAACTTCTCTGGTACTTTGGTATTCTCACCAAGTCAAGAGATTATCTAAAAAGATGTTTTGTGTTTTATTTACATGATTTTGTTTTTTTATTCTTTAGAGTTCTGAGGTAGAGATACTGTTATGACATTTATGATATTTTAAAAACTATCTACTGTTGATTGACCAATCAGAGTGCTCAATTCAGGGTGTTTTATTTACTCATAAAGCCTTGGTCACCAAATTCCAGAAACGAATGACAGCGCCATAGTAAAGTACTGTCCAATCAAAAGTGAACATGTCATAATCTGTAGACATCTGGTACGTTTTAATATTCAAATTTGGTTACACAGCGGAAACCAGCTGCAACACAAAATCTGCTGTGGTACAAACATAAACTAATGTGCCCTAGGGCATTTAAACTAATGTGCCCTAGGGCATTTATAGGATGTTCCATTACATTGGAAAGCTATTTCACAAATAAAATTTTAATTCATATCCTAAACATGTTACATTGACAAAGGGGACGGTTGACGTAAACACATTGAAAACGAAAATATATCAGTTAGGGGCGATAGTTTTAAGTCGGATAAACCCTCGTACTCGGGCTCTTCTGGTATATAAAGTCCCAACCCTGCGATAAAATGTCTCGGCCTGCGGCCTCGACATTTTATCGTTGGGCTGGACTTTATATACCAGAAGAGCCCTCGTACTCGGGCTTTATCCTATACTTATTTTGTATCAACTATAGCTTTATATAAAAGCTAGATATTCTTCAAGTTTGTTTTTCAGCCGTTTAATTGAAATATGGGAAAATGAGGGTATCAGTTGTATTAAAAGTTTAAATTTTCCTTCAGCAATTGACAGTGCTCTTTATATTTCAGTCTTTTTATACAGGGGAATTAGAATATGAGAATTTGTGCTCACTTTAAAAATGCAAATTTGACCCTCCCCCAAGATAGGTTTCCAGAAAATGACGCCATATCAATTCCTCCGGCCCGCCCCTCATAATAAATGATTTGCGTGTTATGCCACAGTACCTATAGACGCGCATGGAGTCATGCAACGTTTGAAGTAAAACTTTTTTCGTGAATCGATTCTATTTTTAGTGTCATTTTATTCCCAAATACTTACTCTGCAATTATTTCAAAACGTTTTAAACAGGTCAGTTACGTCCACTCACATCCAAGCTTGGCATCGAGTCCGGGGCCATCCTCGACTCCCAACTGACCGCCTCGAGCATGTACGAAGACAACACGCACATCTACAGCCCGGACAGGTCTCGCCTCAGCTCCGCCGGTGACATGACACCAGGGGAAGGCTGGTGTGCCAACGGGACGAGCCAAGGTGAATGGCTGCAGGCGGACCTGCGCAGGCCAATTCTTGTCACGGCAATCTCACTTCAAGTCGTCAAGCTTGTTGACAGCTCAGAGAAAGCTTATCTCATGACCGTTACCATTGAATATAGTAATGACGGTGTGAACTTCGAATCAGCCAAGGACAAGAACGGAAACAGTTCTGTAAGTTGCGATGAATATAGTTCCATATCTGTAACTTTGACTTTTGATGTATGTGCCATTGTTTTGTTCTGTTTGTGATATATATATATATATATATATATATATATATATATATATATATATATATATATATATATATATATATATATATATATATATATATATATGATAACAGATGATGGCAAACCAAATCTTAAACGTTGCTCAGTGTTTCAGGCTACAACATGTATCGTCTATTAGCGATCATCCGACGAATGGTTCAAGGTTCAATGGTTGAACCATTTGTCGGACGATCGCTGCAAAATAACGTATGTCGTAGCGTGAGGTTCATTTCATGATTTCAATTTGCCAACAACTTTGGCCAATTCTCTGCCAAAGGGGCATTAAGCAATGCTTTACCCAGTGAAAGTGAAAGAAGTTTAACTCGCGTCTCCCTTTTCTACAGCCACGATCGAAATGAATTTTGAATAGAAACTGGAATGGACTAGGAGTTTATGAATCGTAGAATGAACTAGAGAGCAAGTATACTTGAGTCCGTGAAAACCACAGAAATTAGTTAAGACTGTGATGATCAGACCTGCCTTTAAGTTTTTGATATTTGTGACGTTTAAAAGTTGATGATGGTATTTCGAAGCGAGAAAGAGCAGTAAGCTTAACGTGTTCATTTTCGCATGGATGTTTTCTACAGAAACCGGCATGATATCACTGAACGTATGTAGCCCATGACAAAATATTCGGCGGTGCCAGAACACAAGACAATGTTTAAAGGAAGTCGTCCGTGATGCTTTGCTTCTAATCGAGATACGCATAGGTTACCATAACCTGAATTATCAGATGCCAAGCGACCCTGGAACGACAGAGACAAATTAATAAGAACAATTTTGAAAGTCTCTCGCCCCTGTAGTCTTACTTTTTCGAGTGTACGTAAGCGTGTGAATTATCCGGCTCGGGTGGCACACTTTAAACCGCACGTGAATATATCTTAAATTGAGAAGAACTGTATCTAGCTCTTGCGAATGAACAGATCTTGTCAAAGGAATCCGGATTTTGAATCCATTGTATCAAATTCAATCTAGGTAGGTCTAATTGGATCCGAATCTGAGTCGTAATCCGATTGTTGGCCCTGTATCTACAATGTAAATGAAGCGTTGTAATTCTGGCAGTCATCGGTAGGGCCTGAGAATAGTGGGCAATCAGGTAGTTCTGAGAAGTCATATTCTGGATACAACACTAATCATGAGATTGTTGTATCCCCCGCATGTCAAGTATGCTGGAGTTACCAGTGGTCACATGACCAGACGGGTTTCAAGGCGCATTTATAGTTTCTCAGAATCTGACTCCAAGGAGCAGAATAAGCTTTAGAAAATCTACGGAAGTTAAACCGGGATTGCACGTAAACGTTTTAGCGCGAAGGTATGTCTTCAAAGTAATTTCTCGCAGATAGGGTATCCTTTGTTAAATTCCTCATCTCTTTAGCAGGGGTAATTATTACCCGCGATCAGTTTTTCTAATAACACGACAAGAGGTGTCATTCCTTTTTCACGGAAGCCTACACACTCTGTAAACGAATGTTACTGGATTTGGCAGTCGTTTGTCCACATTGCCTAGTTCACTAGTGGCTGCTAAATTCTCCTTATTGATATTTAGCTTCGTGCTTGCGTCTTGCGTTATAATCAGAGTTATAATCAGATAACTTGCTGAGAAGAATTTTATTTACCCCGTCAGCTATCACTATAGGATAAAATTGTGAGACTGGAGCGAGAAAGTGACGCTTTCTCGCAATTGGTGAGAATCTCCTGTGACGGTTATTCTCGCCGCAGTCTGTGAGAACTTTTTAATTCTCACCGGTGAGCTGCGAGAAATACACTCCTTGGTGAGAATAATAGTCCGTGGGCTAGAGGGGGTCTACGTGCACCCCCCCCCCCCACAGGATAACAAACCTGTATTTTTCAGAACCCTTGGGATCCCTAGAATACGAAATGGAATTTTAACAGAAAATATAGGGACGCAATAGCTGTTATGGTCATGTTTTGAAGGGTACCGCAAAATCACGATTTTCCAAGCCAAATGCATTTTCGTCAAATCTGTCTTCTTGTAAGTCATGTGCTGAGCTCATTTTTTAACATAACCTCACTTGTTTGGTATCATTAGAAAGGGAATTTATTCCTCTTTAAGATGACATATTGCATTATGCAATATCTGCTACAGTTTTTGTCAATATAACCAAAACTTACCCTTACCCCAAATTTAACATTACAAATTACAGAAAATCTCAAATTCTACCAATTTTTTAGCTAGGCATAATAAAAAATGCAATGCTTTGTCTGAAATCTGTTTTATTTGATACAGGGACATGTCAGAAATATGAAATAGACTTTTAACAGAAAAAATATGGGAATCTACAGCTGTAACAGTCATATTTTGAAGGGTAACGCAAAATAACAGTGTTGCAGATTTGCATGCATTTTTGTTAAAACTGTCTTCCTATAAGTTATCTGTTGAGCTTGTTGTTGAATATAACCTGGCTTGTTAGGTATCATTAGAAAGATAATTCACTAATCTTTAGAATGACATATTGTAACATGCAATATCTTCTATAGTTTTCATGATATGTAACCCAAACTTACCCCATACCCCTAAGTTTACATTGAAAAATTCAGTCATAGCTAAAACCAAATTCTACCATTTTTTTAGCTTGACACAAAAAATCTGGCCGTTTTTGCTATTAAATCTATTTTATTTGGTACAGGGACATGTCAGAAATATGAAATAGACTTTTAACAGAAAAAATATTGGGAATCTACATCTGTAACAGTCATATTTTGAAGGGTACCACAAAATCATAGTGTAGCAGATTTGTATGCATTTTTGTTAAATTTGTCTTCTTATAAGTTATCTGCTAAGCTTGTTGGGAATATAACCTAGCTTGTTAGGTATCATTAGAAAGATAATTCATTACTCTTCAGAATGACATATTGTAACATGCAATATCTTTAATAGTTTTCATGATATATAACCCAAACTTACCCCATACCCCAAAGTTTACATTGAAAATTTCAGTGATAGCTAAAACTAAAGTCTACCATTTTTTTACCTAGACATATAAAATCTGGCCGATTTTGCTATTAAATCTATTTTATTTGGTACAGAGACATGTCAGAATTATGAAATAGACTTTTAACAGAAAAAATATTAGGAATCTACAGCTGTAACAGTCATATTTTTAAGGGTACCGCAAAATCACAGTGTAGCAGATTTGCATGCATTTTTGTTAAAATTGTCTTCTTATAAGTTATCTGCTGAGCTTGTTGGTGAATATAACCTGGCTTGTTAGGTATCATTAGAAAGATAATTTACTAATCTTTAGAATGACATATCGTAACATGCAATATTTTCTATAGTTTTCATGAAATATGACCAAAACTTACCCCATACCCCAAAGTTTACATTGAAAATTTCAGTCATAGCTAAAACCAAATTCTACCGTTTTTTTTAGCTTGACACAAAAAATCTGGCCGTTTTTGCTATCAAATCTATTTTATTTGGTATAGGGACATGTCAGAATTATGAAATACACTTTTAACAGAAAAAATATTGGGAATCTACATCTGTAACAGTCATATTTTGAAGGGTACCGCAAAATCATAGTGTAGCAGATTTGTATGCATTTTTGTTAAATTTGTCTTCTTATAAGTTATCTGCTGAGCTTGTTGGTGAATATAATCTGGCTTGTTAGCTATCCTTAGAAAGATAATTTACTAATCTTTAGAACGACATATCGTAACATGCAATATTTTCTATAGTTTTCATGAAATATGACCAAAACTTACCCCATACCCCAAAATTTACATTGAAAATTGCAGTCATAGCTAAAATCAAATTCTACCAATTTCTTTACCTAGACATATAAAATCTGGCCGTTTTTGCTATTAAATCTGTTTTATTTGGTACAGAGGACATGTCAGAATTATGAAATAGACTTTTAACAGAAAAAATATTGGGACTCTACAGCTGTAACAGTCATATTTTGAAGGGTACCGCAAAATCATAGTGTAGCAGATTTGTATGCATTTTTGTTAAATTTGTCTTCTTATAAGTTATCTGCTGAGCTTGTTGTTGTGAATATAATCTGGCTTGTTAGCTATCCTTAGAAAGATAATTTACTAATCTTTAGAACGACATATCGAAACATGCAATATTTTCTATAGTTTTCATGAAATATGACCAAAACTTACCCCATACCCCAAAATTTACATTGAAAATTACAGTCATAGCTAAAATCAAATTCTACCATTTTCTTTACCTAGACATATAAAATCTGGCCGTTTTTGCTATTAAATCTGTTTTATTTGGTACAGAGACATGTCAGAATTATGAAATAGACTTTTAACAGAAAAAATATTGGGACTCTACAGCTGTAACAGTCATATTTTGAAGGGTCTCGCAAAATCACAGTATTGCCAACTCGCTTGCTTTTTTGTAAAATCTGTCTTCTTAAAAGTCATCTGCTGAGCTTTATTTTTGACATAACCTGGCTTGTTAGGTATCAATAGAAAGGTAATTTACTAGTCTTTAAAATGACATATTGTAATATGCAATGTCTTGTTTAGGTTTCATGAAATAGGACCAAAGCTTACCCCATACCCAAGGTTTACACATGAAATTACTGCAAATCTGAAACTCTACCATTTTTTACAATTTATTAACTTTATATACCAAAGGCAATGCTTGTATGCAATCTATGAAATATGTGTTTTTGTTAAAAAGTATGTTACAAATATGAAACTAACTTTTAACAAGAACATAATATGATTTTGTAGCCTTTTGGATCATATTTGGAAGGGTACCCGGGTATCAGGGCAAATTTGCCGAAACACATACATTTGCAATATATGGGTTCCCCCTCCAAAAATGATCCAAATGGCTACTAAATTGTATCATCTTATAATTAAAAGTTAAAAGTTAATTTTATACTTGTGACATACTTTTGTAACAAATAAATCAGATTTTAAACAAGAATTGCCTTTTGTATTATGTGCAGCAAAAATGGTAGAATTTAAGATACGCTGTAATTTGCGATTTGAACTTTTGGGTATGGGGAAAGTTTGACCATATTCCAGGAAAAATTGTATGACATTGTATATTACAATATGTCATCTTAAAGAAGAATAAATTTTCCTACTAATGAACCTCACAAGCCAGGTTGTGTCACAAAATAAGTTCAGCAGATGACTTACAAGAAGAAGAATTTAACAAAAAAGGTGCCAATTTGCGGTACTGCGATTTTGCATTTCCCTTCACAATATGGCTATTACAACTATACAGTCCAAATATCTTTTCTGTTAAAAGTCTATTTCACATTTCTGACATGACCCAGTACCATATACAACAGATTTAATACCGAAACAGAGCTATTTTATCATGTCTAGCTAAAAATTCACGGAATTTGATCACGTTATCTATGACAGTACTTTCAATATAAACCTTGGGGTATGGGGTACGTTTTGGTCATATTCCATGAAAACTATACAAGATATTACCTGTTACAATATGTCATTGTAAAGACTATTTAATTACCTTTTGAATGATACTAAACAAACCCGGTTATAATCAATTACAAGCTCATTAGACGACTTATAAGGTGACAGATTTAACAAAAACGCATGTGAATCAGGAATACTGAGATTTTGCTGTACCATTCAAAATACAGCTGTTACAGCTATAGAATCCCAATATTTTTTCTGTTAAAAGTTCATTTCATATTTCTGATATGGCCAAGTACACAATAAAACAGATTTCATACAAAAAAATTGCCTAATTTTTTATTTTTTATGTCTGCGTTAAAAATTGCTTGAATTTGACATTAGCTATGACAGTAGTTTTCGATGTAAATTTTGGGGTATGGGGTAAGTTTTGGTCATATTTCATAAAAATCTGTACAAGATATTGCATGTTACAATATGCCTTTTTAAAGGCTAGTAAATAATCTTACTAATGATACCTAACAACTTACATTATATTCTATAAGAAGCTCAGCAGATGACTTAAAAGACGATAGATTCAACAAAAAGGCACGCAAGTCAGGAATACTGAGATTTTGCTGTACCCTTCAAAATCTGACTGTTACAACTACAGAATTCCAATCTTTTTTCTGTTAAAAGTCTATTTTATATTTTTGACATGACCCATTACCGAATGAAATAGATTTCATACAAATAAATGCCGGAATTTATATGTCTAGGTAAAGAAAATGGTAGAATTTGATTTTAGCTATGACTGCAATTTTCAATGTAAATTTTGGGGTATGGGGTAAGTTTTGGTCATATTTCATGAAAACTATAGAAAATATTGCATGTTACAATGTCATTCTAAAGATTAGTAAATTATCTTTCTAATGATACCTAACAAGCCAGATTATATTCACAACAAGCTCAGCAGATAACTTATAAGAAGACAAATTTAACAAAAATGCATACAAATCTGCTACACTATGATTTTGCGGTACCCTTCAAATATGACTGTTACAGATGTAGATTCCCAATATTTTTTCTGTTTACAATATTTCTAAATTCTATTTCATATTCTGACATGTCCCTGTACCAAATAAAATAGATTTGATAGCAAAAACGGCCAGATTTTTTGTGTCAAGCTAAAAAAACGGTAGAATTTGGTTTTAGCTATGACTGAAATTTTCAATGTAAACTTTGGGGTATGGGGTAAGTTTTGGTCATATTTCATGAAAACTATAGAAAATATTGCATGTTACGATATGTCATTCTAAAGATTAGTAAATTATCTTTCTAATGATACCTAACAAGCCATGTTATATTCACAACAAGCTCAGCAGATAACTTATAAGAAGACAATTTTAACAAAAATGCATGCAAATCTGCTACACTGTGATTTTGCGGTACCCTTCAAATTATGACTGTTACAGCTGTAGATTCCTAATATTTTTTCTGTTAAAAGTCTATTTCATAATTCTGACATGTCCCTGTACCAAATAAAATAGATTTGATAGCAAAAACGGCCAGATTTTTTGTGTCAAGCTAAAAAAAACGGTAGAATTTGGTTTTAGCTATGACTGAAATTTTCAATGTAAACTTTGGGGTATGGGGTAAGTTTTGGTCATATTTCATGAAAACTATAGAAAATATTGCATGTTACGATATGTCATTCTGAAGATTAGTGAATTATCTTTCTAATGATACCTAACAAGCTATGTTATATTCACCAACAAGCTCAGCAGATAACTTATAGGAAGACAATTTTAACAAAAATGCATGCAAATCTGCTACACTGTGATTTTGCGGTACCCTTAAAAATATGACTGTTACAGCTGTAGATTCCTAATATTTTTTCTGTTAAAAGTCTATTTCATAATTCTGACATGTCTCTGTACCAAATAAAATAGATTTAATAGCAAATTCGGCCAGATTTTATATGTCTAGGTAAAAAAATGGTAGAATTTAGTTTTAGCTATCACTGAAATTTTCAATGTAAACTTTGGGGTATGGGGTAAGTTTGGGTTATATATCATGAAAACTATAAAGATATTGCATGTTACAATATGTCATTCTGAAGAGTAATGAATTATCTTTCTAATGATACCTAACAAGCCGGGTTATATTCACCAACAAGCTTAGCAGATAACTTATAAGAAGACAAATTTAACAAAAATGCATACAAATCTGCTACACTATGATTTTGTGGTACCCTTCAAAATATGACTGTTACAGATGTAGATTCCTAATATTTTTTCTGTTAAAAGTCTATTTCATATTTCTGACATGTCCCTGTACCAAATAAAATAGATTTAATAGCAAAAACGGCCAGATTTTTTGTGTCAAGCTAAAAAAATGGTAGAATTTGGTTTTAGCTATGACTGAATTTTCAATGTAAAATTGGGGTATGGGTAAGTTTGGGTTACATATCATGAAAACTATAGAAGATATTGCATGTTACAATATGTCATTCTAAAGATTAGTGAATTATCTTTCTAATGATACCTAACAAGCCAGGTTATATTCAACAACAAGCTCAACAGATAACTTATAGGAAGACAGTTTTAACAAAAATGCATGCAAATCTGCAACACTGTTATTTTGCGGTACCCTTCAAAATATGACTGTTACAGCTGTAGATTCCCAATATTTTTTCTGTTAAAAGTCTATTTCATATTTCTGACATGTCCCTGTATCAAATAAAACAGATTTCAGACAAAGCATTGCATTTTTTATTATGCCCAGCTAAAAAATTGGTAGAATTTGAGATTTTCTGTAATTTGTAATGTTAAATTTTGGGGTAAGGGGTAAGTTTTGGTTATATTTGACAAAAACTGTAGCAGATATTGCATAATGCAATATGTCATCTTAAAGAGGAATAAATTCCCTTTCTAATGATACCAAACAAGTGAGGTTATGTTAAAAAATGAGCTCAGCACATGACTTACAAGAAGACAGATTTGACGAAAATGCATTTGGCTTGGAAAATCGTGATTTTGCGGTACCCTTCAAAACATGACCATAACAGCTATTGCGTCCCTATATTTTTCTGTTAAAATTCCATTTCGTATTCTAGGGATCCCAAGGGTTCTGAAAAATACAGGTTTGTTATCCTGTGGGGGGGGGGGGTGCACGTAGACCCCCTCTAGCCCACGGACTATAAAGTATGATAACAGATTCTCACTGGTGAGACTGGAAATTCTCAATAAGCATAGTGACAATGTGTCATGCTCATCATTCACTAGTGAGAATCAACCAGACTCGCCGTACCTCGGTGAGAATCAACCAGACTCACCATTGACTGGTGAGAATCAAGTAGACTCGCTGTTCACTGGTGAGAATCAGCCAGACTCGCCGTCACTCGGTGAGAATCAACCAGACTCATCATTCACTGGTGAGAATCAAGTAGACTCGCTGTTCACTGGTGAGAATCAGCCAGACTCGCCGTCACTCGGTGAGAATCAACCAGACTCACCATTCACTGGTGAGAATCAAGTAGACTCGCTGTTCACTGGTAAGAATCAGCCAGACTCGCTGTTCACTGTTCACCAGTGAACAGCGAGTCTGGTTGGTTCTCACCTATGATAGGTGAGAACCTCATCTATGATATGTTCTCACCTTCTCGATCTCGTAAAGATCGTTTAGCTCGTTTCAAGGCCATATCATCCCCGACTTTGTCCCACTCATTACTTTCACTTGTCTCTGCGGCCTAACAACAGATTTCTCCCGCTCACCTTCCATATTTTAGTAATCGACTAATGGCCGTATCATCCAAGATAGCAGTTCGAGTTTCTCTCTCGTTTTTCTGCCAGCTGGCATCCCTGGGCCGCTTTGGCGTCTGATTTGTACTTGTCGTATATGCATGTCGCTTTCATTGTATTTCGAGTTCGCAAGGCAGACGATGTCTCCTTGTCCGCCATAGTTGATTTTGCCGCTTCCATCGCTATTGAAAATTCGATCATCGTGTTCCGAATGAAGATGTCCTCAGCAATTTTTAAAATTTTTTTGCTGGGGTCGCTTAGTTTGCCAATTCTGTGTTGTCTCTGTCCTCGGTTTCCCCGGCCGGTTGTTCGGCTGCCTGTCTTCAAAGTGCTGTCTGAAAAAAAGATTGATTACATACGTGTAACCTTTAAACATTTCAAAAGCAATTCCGTTTGCGCATCCAGTATAGTTTATCTCTCTTTTTCAGTTTGGCGCGATATTAAGGTATTGGATTTCTGACTGTACAGCAGCTTCTCCGTATAATACACATTGATGTTTGACTATCGAATATAAATCCGTTTCCGAATTTAATCCATCTACACCCAGCTTCACACACTTGTAACTATGTTTGCAAACATGGTTACAAGAGATGTCGTACAAACAATTCTTCAGCGGATGTTAGATTGCTGCGTATTAAACTTTCCGGCTTTTGTCCCCTGTAACTTCGAAGATCCCTCGAGGTTTGTGAACGATGAAAATCTCTTCATACAGAAAATCAGCAGAACGACTCTTCATTGTCCGGGGGAACGATAAAGTCCTTCCTCGTACTTTAGAGACGTGTGGCTCCAGCGAGGAAGAGATTCATACGTTAAATTTTCAGTTTTATGGGAAAATATTGCATTGAAAAGGTCATTTATAAACTATTTATACTGAGATGGCGATGAGAGATGCGGACGTTGAAATTCAAAAGCCCTATTGTTCGAAACCTCAGGTTTATCACGTATTGCAGTCGTCTACCCTAAAGTTAAAACATTATGTATTAGACAAGTAGTTTATTGAAGCCGCCTTTAGATAAATACCTTATCAAGTGTTTTTCGAGTTTTGCTGTAGCAACGGAAAAGTGTCGGAGTCAAAAGAGATACTGTGAAAGTGTTGGCAAGTCGAAACCGACATGGTAATAATTTCTTTTCTCGGAAAATGCCTCGTCGACCGCGATTCCTTCGATTACGAGAGAGAAAAACCCCGAAATTTACAAAGGAGCGACATCCTTTGATATGCGATTTCTTTGATTGTGAGTACCTGTACGAGAAGATTTGCGGCGAGAGCAAAAATTGTCCGGCGTAAGGTTCATGTATGCAGCCAGAAAGAGCGAAAATCTCAGCCGGCTAACAAGAATAAGTGGATTTGTAAGGGATACCGGGAGAGAGGCCGCATGAACGTTCAACTCGCGATGGAAAAAAATGGTCGGAGAATGGACATTGTTTATTTCAATAAAGTTTGAGAACTTTTTATTATTTATTTATTTATTTATTTGTTTGTTTGTTTGTTTGTTTGTTCGTTTATTCGGCGCTCTTTGGTCATCCGTTTTTACTATATTGTTTCTCCCGACAAACTCGTGTCAGAATCCATTCTTTTTCCTTTACATATTTGACAACTTTAGCCGTACGCCTGCGTCGACCAGTATGTGATCAAAACATTATTGCTTGAATACATGGGTTTCCGGCCCTTCGCGGCAGGACACCCTGATCAAATAGCCATTTTCTCTCGAGCCTAAGACTCACGTATTCAGGCAATATTCAACTCTTAAAACTGCAATATCCATTGAAGCGAACCATCTATAAATTTACAACTATAGTATTTTGCATATGAGCAATAAAAATAATTAAAAATTCAATATTAATATGATGGAAAGTCATACATTGGAAGTATCTCCAATAATATATCCCTTGACGATACTAGTACGCGAATAATTTACATCCTTGTAGTTGAAAGAGCAGAACTTCATTGTGGACCAAAATTACTTCCCAATAGACATGAAGTATTGAGCTCGTCAAATGAGACAAAGCATGCTGCGCACGCACTCACAGGGGTCTCAATTTAGCGAAAGATTACCGAAATGGTAATCTTTTATGATAATAACTCACGGAATAGGGAATTGTGAGGGAAGAAGCGGCCGTTGGCATTTTAGCAATCAAGCATTTTGGCGAGGAGCTGTGATTCCACAATGACGGCATTGTCAAAATGGAATGAAACCAGCGAAAACTTTGCAAGCCGCGCAGCAAGTATTTCAAACACCCTACAGATCGTATAGCTAGATGCAAATGACAAATTACTGGAAGGTTAACTTACGTAAGCGTGGGACGGCCTTCCCAAAGTTCCTTGTTACTGAAGAGCTGCATTTCAGTGACCCAAGAAAAATAGCTTGGAATCATCAAGTTGTTTATGTTGTCATCGTTTTCTTGCCTTGTGATGTATCTTTTAAACCAGAGGGGGATATGAATGAATGAAGCTTATGTTGTCCGCCATTTGCAGATCTAGGAGTTTTTTGTGTGTGCAATGATCGAGCCATCCCTGGAAGAAACAAAATTAATATCCCTTCATTTTTATCAGTAAATCTGGAGAACAAATGGCGCGTCACTGTCAAGTTGTTTTAATGAAAGTCTGCTAAATCTCTCGATAAGAGCAATTTTCAGAAAAATAACATGGGAACAAATCGATTTTGAAACTTTCTTCACAAAGCCCTGGCGACTAACTTCATGAACGCCTCTCGGCCCAAAGCACCTACAGGTATATACACCTCTGAGCGATTTTGATGTGGTAAGATCTGAGCGATTTTGATGTGGTAAGAGTAACAAAACTACACTCAACAAAATATCGCGTTACCCATCCATTACGCTTGACTCCACCATTAAATCTCACTAAAATGCAATTTCACCTGCAAATTCGTTTGAAACATTTATGCCGCAAGATTAATCACGCGCACGCGGTAAGATTTTGAGATAAGCAACGATCCACACGGACTTTAAAGTTCCCTTTAGCTGTCCAAAATTGTTGAAATACTCTTCTTCCCCCTTTAAAAGAGACTGTCGTCGATTTGAGCTGCTGCTCTGGACTTAATTTTTCATGATCCAACTTTCGAATGATTGAACACTTTACAAAACAAAATTGCCGTCTGGGACGAAGCAACAATGTTCCTTCTACCGCTGTCTGTGCTACAGTGCACAAAACTGCTGAATATTTAAAATTAATTCAATTATTCAATTTTGCTGAAAAATTCACATCTGTAACTATCAATCACTATTACGAGAACAATTATTCTCCTTTTCCATAAGACGAAAACTAATCAGGTAAGCTTTTATCGGTAATAAAATATTCTTTTTAAAATATCGTATCGCGGTATCATTTATCACTAAGATGAAGTGTTCCCTGCAAATTCTAAGAATGCTTACCCCGAGGGTCGCGTGTCCAGATAAGAATGCCTGGTTCCTGTGACGCAGAAGCATTAAAAGAAAAAATTGCGAAAAATTGCAGTTCCCGGAAGAAAACAAATAAGCTGGGGCGATGACCATATGTCGAATAATCATTTGTTATTTTCACGAAATAAGGTGTCTTTTATACCACTTTTGACAAAATATGTTCTCGTATATTTTTAAATGAATTCGAATTCAGTTTTAAATTGATTAATGACGCACTTCTGTTCAACAGACAGTTGAAAGTTTCAGGGTCCCTTTTTTCATGCAGTTCCTATCTTAACGAAGATATTTACCCATGGTACAAATTACGTGTATGTTTAACGAGTGTATGTTGGTTAATGTTTGCAATTAACATTTTTGCCAAGCCACAGTTAACATTTAATATAGATCATATGCCAGGGTTGTTCTGCAATATCTCTTCGCCCCGGAGAGGTCAAGTGTAGGTCAAGTGTAGGTCAAGTGTAGGGCATTTACACATCCCTGAAGTTATTTCCTCGTTGTGTTCGTACTGATCTGTCTGCGTTCCTGATCTGTCCTTCCTTTTCTAATTCGCAGTATTTTGACGGTAACAAAGAATTCGTCGATGAGCTGAAGACCATCGAATTGCCTGTCCCTGTGTTTGCTAGATACGTGCGCATCACCGTTTGGGATTTCGTAGAGAGAGTCTGCACGCGATGGGATCTTCATGGTTACAGGATAGACGGTGAGTGTCCGCATAAACGATACCTATACATGTAGTATCGCACGATGCAACCAATCCTCCTCTGTGAAGTTGGGCTTTTTTATCTATTGCGGAGGGTTCATGCGTGGAATCCAAAAAGAAAGCTATAGATTTCGAAACAAAGTGACACTGTTCACGCAGAAAATGGCACAATGATATCTCATGCAATCCCCGCGCGGCGTCAAAGAGACTTCTCACATTTTGACGCTTTAGAGTTGTTATCTGTTGATACTCGTTCACATTCATTGAACGGTATCCAAAGGTATCCAAGAAACTCAATGAAGTGAAATGTTTGACATTTTCGTTGGACTAATAGACCTTTAAATTTTTTTAAAGGTCAAGAGTAATTTTAGCGGCTGAGTGATTTGAAACTCTTAACAACGTCCTGCCATACTGCGGTGATTTGCTGCCAGACAAACGAACCTGAGCACTACTAATAAGACGCTACGATCAGTGTCGCTTAGCATACGTGCACTGAGGGATGATTCTCTGATGTCGTGTACAAAACGTTTCCTGTTTTAAAAAAAAACCTAAACAAAACAAAACATACACATTTGGGATACGTCAAGTTAAAATTGATACATTGTTTCCCCGAGGCACCACTCAGCGAGGGCGTCGTTCACGAGCCAAGTATGAGATCTTTGTTGTCGTCATATCAACTGATGATGCACACAAAGTACTGTGACGCCTACTCTAACATTCCAAAAGTACAGGCGACGCAGTATACCGATATTTTTAGACCAATAAGCGGACTGCAAGCGACCAAAAATAGCCAAGGCGTCCCCATTAAACATCTTACATAATAACGTGGATAATCATAGCTCTCGGCAGTTTTAGATTCGACGGCGAGAGCGATTCACTTCAGGTGGCTCCAGAATGAATTAGAAGTTACGACTTCATACGCCTGTCCAGGGTTGTACATTCCCGCTGAAGAACGTTTGAGGGTGTCCCAGCCTCTCCTAGATAACGCCTTTGTTTATTATGGACATGACATTAGCATTTTTATATGGATATGAAAATGCTAATGTCATGCCCATAATAAACAAACTAGCGTCTACCCTAAAGTTAAAACATGTGTTAGACAGAGTAGTTTATTGAAGCCGCCTTTAGATAAATACCTTATCAAGTGTTTTCCGAGTTTTGTTGTAGCCACGGAAAAGTGTCGGAGTCAAAAGAGATACTGTGACTTCAACGTTGCGCGAAGTGACAGGAATTAGCAAAACGTAACTACCTACCTACATGTCTGCAAGTAATGATGTGAGTATGAGAGAGAGAGAGAGAGAGAGAGAGAGAGAGAGAGAGAGAGAGAGAGAGAGAGAGAGAGATTTGAAGAAAGCTATAGCCAGTAGTGATGGAGACGACTCGCCTAAACTAGAAGTAAATTTATTTGAGTTTCTCTTGTACTGTGTTGATGTCAAGTTCACCTTGATTAAACTTTAGTATATTTCACCCATTTAACTGCTTGCACATTCTCATCCACATGCAATAGCCAATTTTAAGAACATCATCGGATCTTAACCGTATAAACTTGTTAGAGTATCAAGTATGCACATAGAAAGTGAAAGACTAAAACTTTCACTCAAATTTTCCTCGATGAAACTTTATTCTCTTACCAAATCAAGAATAATTATTTCGGGTGTCACCATGGATTGTTTGATAAAAGAGAAGCAAATTACCTCACATTTATCGATGTTTGAAATTCAAAATGGCCGCCATCCCTCTGTTAACTTTATGGGGGACAGAATTTTTGATTTTCAAAAAAATTAACGGTGAAATTTTTTTTTCTCCAAGAGCTTTAAAATGAGCCCCCACAAGTGGTAGATCAGAAAAGAATTGCAAAAATTTGAGAGTCCGAAGCGCATTGTACCTTAATGGGACATCAGCAGCTACCTCAGCACTCAGCTAACGACCGCTCTGTAGTCTCGGTGGATATCCATGCTTCCTTTTATGACTTTCAGAATTAAGAGCTTCATTTTAGTCAACGATGTAGCCGGTTTTTGTATTTGACTCCTTCATTTCAAATCAATGGTTTTCGCAGCCAAGTCGGTCGGTGATATTTCGTCCGACCTATTGTGTCTATGCTTGAGTACTTGTAAAAAGAATATTCAAGGACGAAAATGAAATCGTCAACTTTCTTGTGATTTACTCCAATGTTGGGCGAGAAAGGTTAAGTAATTGTCGATTATATGGCGAATTAATAAATAAAATCTATAACTATTTTTTTCAGATATGGGCGAGGCCCTTGGCATGGAAAATAGCGTGATCAAAGATACCGAAATAACGGCATCAAGCAGTCTGGCGAACAGCTCCCCTGCACGAGCTAGGTTGAATGCCATCGCTGCCGACGGCATGTCTGCCTGGTGCTCGGCTGTCGACGACGATGCCCAGTGGCTCCAGGTTGATTTGCGGCGACCGACTCGAGTAACCGCCATCACGGTCCAGGGACGAGGAGACGCTGGCGTCGATGAGTTCGTCAAAGGGTTTACCGTTTCTTACGGACACGATGGCTACAGTTGGTTCGTTTACAATAAGCTTACACCGAGTGGAGACTTAAAGGTAACTAATAGAAAGTAGCTAGTAACGCATTTGTGAGACCCACGGAAGAATATGAATGGCAAATATCTAAATATGAAAGTGTGTCAATCAAACAAGCAAGGCAAAGTAGTTGTTATTCAGTGTAAAATAAGTTCAAGATCGGGTGTTGACAAAAAATTGACAGTTGTAATTACATGTTTGTGTGAAATCGTAATTGATGCCTTTAAACTGACTCTCAGTACAAATCAAACATTCACATCATAGAAAAGGGAAAATAACTGAACATTGCACAGCCAACTTAGACCCGTACCCGGAGCAAACGTGATGACTAGTGCCGCTCCGCCGGAAATTACGTCACTATGCATTCCATTTGCTTCATGGAAATTGCCAACGGCACGGATTAACACCAACAAAGTGTTGTGCAAATGGGTTTTTAAATAAGGCTGTAAAGAGTAGAGGAATTAAAGATATGAAGGCCGAGATATGGAGCTATGTGCCTTTGGGCCAGGGAACCACTTACATTCCTGCATGACGCAAACCATCTCCCTCCCCCCCCCCCACTTTACAGCTTGTAATATCCTCCTTCTCAAGCAGTGATGTCATAATTCCAAGGCTCTTTAAGCCATTGTAAAAATTGTCAATGTTTATATTTATTGATTTATGTATGTATGCATGCATGTAGGTAGGTAGGTAGCTAGGTGGGTGGGTGGATGGGTAAGCTTACGTATCATGTATCAGAGCATCGTATAAATATTTGTTCGGCCAGGTGTGCATACGTGTATAATATGTCATTTAGTTTGTTTGTCTCTTTACTCCAGCCAGGCAGAGAAACTGGATATACCGTAAATTCCTTACCAATCAATTACGAATTGTCATGAATAGCGCTGCATTTAAATTTACCGAACGATTTTGCTTCTCCTTTTTTCCCCATAGTACTTCCAAGGTTCGTATGGTGGTACAACGCCTATAACCAGTCCGTTACTGCACTCAGTAATATCAGCACGATACATACGCTTGCATCCCGTTGCCTGGGAGACGGCAATCTGCATGCGAGTTGAGATCCACGGCTTCCGGAACTCAGGTAAGTTTCCAGTACACACTACATTAGCCATAATGTCGACCCGTTTGGACTGGTCCAGTAAATACATGTGCAGTTTTCCGCTGCTTTCAAAATATTCAAGCGACTTGACCAGAAGAGATAAAAATGTACTTGCCAAGCAAGAATTTCTATTTGCCAAAACAGGGATTCACTGTAACTGGCCCATGAAAAAATATTCGTACTGACTTTCTTGGCCATCAATTATGTAGACTCTCTGTAAAACGGTGGTAATGTTAAAAATTGACATCCACAATTTTGCTAGTCAAATGGGCATATCTTCATGCTAAGCTTTAATGCATGTTGCGATTGGCAGAGGGGCAGTAGGCACTGAGGTACCCTGATTCCAAATTGTCAAGACTGTCGTTGTTTGACGTCGAAAGTGTACTTGTTGTTCGAAGTCCACTTTTTTATTTGTAAAAAGGCAACAGAAAGAATAGAAACACAGTAAGTGACCGCATGCCGGCTTATAGCTTCGATAGTTGGCAAAAATTGAAATGCTGTTCGTAGAAAACTCACAAAAAATAAAAAAATAAAAAATCAGAAGTCCGAGGAAAAGTGGGACACCATCAATGTTTGTGGAAACGCTTAGCAAGGAAACAAGAACATTTTGAAAATGATAGAGTTGAGCCTTTCCACATACAGGGTTCATATATACAGGGTTCAGGGCGGTCACTGACCACAACATTTCCAGAAAAAATGTATCATACATATAAAAGGGAAAAAGACACCCTCTTTTAAGCAAAACTCAAATGCCAAGTAACGAACGCGTGATTTTAGAATGTAAGTGTTGCAGCTATGTTGAAGTAATGCGTCTAAACGTCATGCATGAAAAATATTGTTTGTGAACAAGAAAGTCGCACAGGCGCAGTTCAAATGACCCTCCCTTTAAGACAGTAAGAAACTTATATAATGATTAATATTTAATATAGGGCTCAGCCCTTGGTGTCGCGCCAGGGGTTAAGATTGGCAATGTTATTTGTATTGATTCATGATAAACTGTTATTGTTACTTCATAAACGTTACAACTATGCCCGGTTTCCCTCTGATAAAAGCAGTTCACGTACGTACACGACGTCAAACCCTGCAGCAGGGCATGTATAGATTTTCTGTAGCGTGTAAACATTTTGGACAAAAATTGACAATTTTTACAATGATAACAGCCTATTGCGTTAACAAGGGACGTATTATGCAATCATTATCATTGCAATGGTAATCGCACTGCCCACCTTCCACTTGCAAGCTGAAAACTATAGCGTTCCCTCTAAAAACTGGCAATTTTTGAATCTAATTATTGAAACAGGGGGCGCTCTTCTATAATTCAATCCCAGCATTCTTTACGTATACCCCGTTCATATGCACGACAGTTTTCTCCCTTTTCTATATTAACGATATTTTTGTATCAGCGTCAAGGTGCATAATAGCATTTACTGGCTAATTAAAGAAGTATATTTTATAAAAGGCAAGTTATATAATAGTAATTTGTTTCGTATTTGTTTATTTACGAGTACTCAAAAAAAAAAACATGGCGGCGCTCATGAAAGAAGGGTACACTTCCGGTTACTCGCATAGTATATTATGAATAAGCGCATGCGTAGTCAGTAAGCCGCTTGCGCGATTAATATTTAATTTTAATTGTGTAAACACCGTGACGTTAATGATAAAACCATGGTTACATAAATAGTATAATTCTTCTTTCACCACCATCAACGGAATGGTGGTTTACAATATTTTCGAAACTGTGACGCCTCTGTGATGATTGTAGTTTTCAAAAAAGAGTACTACAGTCATTACGAATTATGTGAGTATAATTATATGTATATGATATTACTTCACAGGTCACACCACAGCTCGTTATGATGGTTTTGGAGTAGCCTTCACCGCGAGCCCTGCGTCAGCCGTAACGTTGCTGTCTTCTTCGGATTTCGACGCTTCGCACACAGCCAATCAGGGCAGGCTCTCGAATCCCAACTCGTCGTGGAGACCCTCCGATGGCGACACGTCACCATGGTTGCAAGTCGACCTGGGCGAGGTTTCCATAATAACGGGCGTCGTGACCGAAGGCAGCGTCGCCGAAATTCAAGCGCAGTGGATAACGGGATACAGAATTCAATACAGCGAAGATTCACAAGGATGGGATAGTTATGACACACCTTTGGTAAGTAGCGAAAAAATTGTCTGTCATTATTTAAGCTAAGACTTATTCTTTAAATCCACACAGATTTTATAGTTCAAGACATATATCGGATAAAACGATTCAAAATAATGAATATATGGCAAACATATACCACTCTGAGTTCCGTGAATCAGAAAATATCGAAGATGATAATTATCTGTGATAAATGAAATATCCCAATTAATTGCTCATGCCATGACCAATTTTACAGGAACTACATTGCAATTCATGTTTTTTTTACCTAATAAAATACAAGTACGCCATGTTTACGGATACTGTGAGTTCTATTGTAAATCTGCCAATTCTAAACTGTTTTCTTTGATACTTTCGAAATACAAGTGGTATTGTCACCTACCTTTCCATTCTCTACGGGTTATAGACTGAACTAGATTCTGTGTTGTGCGTGGGCACTCGGGGCTCCGTGACCCAGGGTCAAATGCTGCGGAGCCCGGACGCACGCCCGTCTAGTTGAGTTACGATTAATCAAAAGGTTAAAAGTACCTGGCGTACTTAGTCCAAAGGGTGACATCTGAGGCAAAACTACGTGTTCTTTTTTCCGACAATGTGTCAACAATTGAGCGTACAGTACTATTCTTGTAGAAATGAAAGCAGCTGTTGTTTAAAAAAACGTATGCATGGTCCTTCATTCAAAATAATCGAAATACTGAGCATCAAATCCTGTTATATATAAACATGACATAATTCTAGTCAGATATTTCTTGGCACCAGAATCTAAATTATTGCGATGCAATGGCTTTGTTCTGGATAATACGGAAGCACTGGTCATAAGGTCATGGCTGCACGGGCATTGCTGTGAAGTCGGCTTAGCTGTTCAGACCCCCGTTCAGACCATAACTGGGACCGTACACCAACGTGCAAAACACACAGTAAGCTAAAACTGACATGTTCAAGTCAAAGTTGAGACCTACACCAAACACTCTTGCCATCGGGTCAATGGAGTAGCCGATCCAGAAGACGGTCCTGGCAACGACGAACAGGAACACAAACACTGGGATGAATCTCAGACCATTCTCGTCCATGTAGGACGCCATGATGAGTTTTCCAAAGACGCTTATCACCAGCTGCTCTAATGTGTTCTGCACACAGCGGCAGTGGGTTTCGATGCGTTCAATATCTTTCTTGGCCAAGGGGTTGATCTGGCCTGTTAAGAAGCGAATAGTTCCGACAATTAAGACCCCGATCATGAAAAATACCACCTTACGGTGGCCCAAAACTACCAGTTTTCCGCATTTAAAGTCTGCGTCGCATTCAATTGTTTTTCTCTAACATATGTCGCTGCATTCAAAGTCTGCGTCGCATTCAATTTTTTTCTCTCACATATGTCTCCGCATCCAAAGTCTGCGTCGCATTCAATTTTTTTTCTCTCACATATGTCTCCGCATTCAAAGTCTGCGTCGCATTCAATGTTTTTTCTCTCACATATGTCTCCGCATTCAAAGTCTGCATCGCATTCAATTTTTTTCTCTCACATAATTTTATGTCTCCGCATTCAAAGTCTGCGTCGCATTCAATTTTTTTTCTCTCACATATGTCTCCGCATTCAAAGTCTGCGTCGCATTCAATTGTTTCTCTCCTAGATGGGCGTCGCAGTCAGTGATTTTGTCACCAACACATGAGGGCGCTGGCAAGTTTTTTTGAGCGTGACCCTCGCTCTATGACCCATGAATTGCATCCGGAAAAAGTATCACTCTTTCAGTGTTCGTGATCGCGTAAAGCTCATTGATTTCGAAGGTAAGTGACAAAGTTATTCATTGTATTGTAAGCTTATGGGGTTAATGATCTTGCCACCGTCTAGCCCTGGATGTATTGGCAGTTGTGGGACGGGCTGCCATTTTACATTTGGACGCTCATGTGGGACCCATAGTATGCGTCCATACTGGTGAGCAGCGTACCCCCTTGGCTAGATCATTAACCCCATAAGCTTACAATACAATGAATATCTTTGTCACTTACCTTCAAAAATGAGCTTTTCGCGATCACGAACACTAAAAGAGTGATACTTTTTCCGGATGCAATCATTGGTCATGGAGCGAGGGTCACGCTCACCAAAACTTGCCAGCGCCTTCATGTGTTGGTGACAAAATCATTGACTGCGACGGCCATCCACAGGCGGCCCAATCACTATTAATAAAGCTTATTTTGAGTTTTTCTAAGTTTTCTCTGTCACTGTCAGTCCCTCTCCTTTTCTTCATGCTCTGACTGATCGTAGTAAATAAAATAAATGACTATATAGCCTAACCTAGCCTCTTGACTCTTTATTTATTTTACACCCCATTACAAGGATGTTTATCTCTCATATACACATCTTCTAATTAATTAGTCAACACGACTAATTATGCTAATCCGTGGACTTATCAAGGTTGGTCAACATTGGAAAGATAGAGATGTAAATGAAAAAGGAGCTTTAGTAACCTTTCCTATCTTTCGCGATGTTGACACACCTATAAAATCCCTGATAACTCCACGGATTAACACAATTAGTCATGTGGACTAATTAATTACAAGATTTGTGTATATGAGAGATAAACTTCCTTGTAATGGGGTGTAAAATAAAGAGTCAAGAGGCTAGGTTAGGCTATAAAGTAATTTCTTTTTATTTACTACGATCAGTCAGAGCATGAAGAAACAGAAGAACTGATAGAGAAAACTGAGAAAAACTCAATAATAAGCTTATTGATAGTGTTTGGGCCGCCTGTGGCCCATCTAGGAGAGAAACGATTGAATGCGACGCAGACTTTGAATGCGGAGACATATGTGAGAGAAAAAACATTGAATGCGACGCAGACTTTGAATGCAGAGACATATGTAAGAGAAAAAAATTAAATGCGACGCAGACTTTGAATGCGGAGATATATGTGAGAGAAAAAACATTGAATGCGACGCAGACTTTGAATGCGGAGACATAAAATTATGTGAGAGAAAAACAATTGAATGCGACGCAGACTTTGAATGCGGAGACATATGTGAGAGAAAAAAACTTGAATGCGACGCAGACTTTGAATGCGGAGACATATGTGAGAGAAAAAACATTGAATGCGACGCAGACTTTGAATGCGGAGACATAAAATTATGTGAGAGAAAAACAATTGAATGCGACGCAGACTTTGAATGCGGAGACATATGTGAGAGAAAAACATTGAATGCGACGCAGACTTTGAATGCGGAGACATAAAATTATGTGAGAGAAAAACAATTGAATGCGACGCAGACTTTGAATGCGGAGACATATGTGAGAGAAAAACAATTGAATGCGACGCAGACTTTAAATGCGGAGAACAGGTAGTTTTGGGCCACCGTACCACCTCGAAGATCATCCAACGCAGGGAAAACGCCAGCCTGTCTGCAAGGAAAGGTGCGTGTGGCTTTGGAAGTGGCAGAACACTTGCTATGGCGAAAGCAGCGACAGTCACAGGTATGGTGATCGGTCTCACTGTAAGAACAATTTGCTGAGGCGGACTGTACTTCTTAAGATCAAACACACTTCCTCAAGTATACCGGCCCGGACAGGAAATCAAACACTTGTCGTGATCACTGAGTTAAAGTCGCATGGATGCGTTGACCTAGCGATTCACAAGTTCTCGCCAGCACATGACTTGTTGACCGTTGGTTATGCTAGTATTGTGCTCAGATGACCTCTAGCCATAACCTGTCTGGTGCGTAAAGAAATATCCCGTTTGTATTTCATTATCTGTCGCTGGCACTTTTCTCCTGGAACACAGTCTCTTTTTCCCGGAAGTCGCATAACACCCCATTTCTTTATTTAAAAAAAGTTTTACTCATTACTGTTACCACGCATGAAGTCTATCTGAATGTCAATACCGGTACTTGTTTCTTTGGTAAGGGAGCCCTGTTCGGAAAAGGATATGTCAAAAAAATTAATTTGAAACCTCAAAGAAATATAATACACTTTCACAATGGTATTTTGCAAAACTATACAGTAAAGGAATTCAGTGTTCATTTTTTAAAGTTGATTAGGAAGTAGACAGTAGGAAAACCCGTTTCTACTGTCCATTGTCTGGGAGACTGTACCACGCCTACCTAGCAAAGCCTTGGCAAGCAGATCTGACTATTCGCCCAGTAGGGGGCTGTTGTCTGGAGTTACTTGCGTGTAGGGATTCCAGTAACGATAATTATTACGGTAAAAATGATATTAGGCGCTTTAAATAAATTTCTTCTTTGTTTGCTGTCCGAGTGCTGGTAGGTTTTCAGAGAAAATTAAGAAAACAAATACAATATAAACAATATTACAAATAAAAATATTATTTTTCCAAAAGAAACCAAATATTAAATGAGCATATGTTAATGCACTTGTGTTCTTTGTCTGTGTTTGCTTTTTCCTGGCCGGCTGATAGGTTTTCAAAAATCCAAGGACGGCAAACAAAGAATTTTCTTTAAATAAGGCCTCACTTCGAGACCAAGTGAAGGTAACAGCGCTGACGAGATCTCGCGAGAATCAATTGAGTTCTCGACACGGTTTGATATTACGTTTGCCCTGGCGAGACAGTGTTCTCCTTCATCATCGTCAGAGCAATGGATAATCGCATGAAGTATACAGCAGTCTTTGGAAGTTGCGGACGGGTACACTTTGTCAGGGAGGCACGCACTAAATAGCTGTGGAAATGCAGCTATCTATTGGCTGGGTAGCGTGCGTCGCTATGCGGGTCATCAAAAGGTCAACCCTCCACGACTATTCCGTGGCGGGGTTGACCTTTTGATGAACCGCATAGCGACGCACGCTACCCCGCCAACAGATAGCTGCGTTTCCACAGCTAGGCACTAAAGAGCCATTGGAAGCCCTATGTTTTTCATGTCCTGCTCAAGAGGGTGTGATCACACAGCTTTCGAATCCAAAATACTCGAAATCTTGTAGTGCTAACCCTTTTAAAACATAATTTTTACATGTCGAATTAGCTCATTACTTCACGTGTAACCAGTAAACGACAACGATGTAAAACTGAGTTATGTAGAGACCTTGTTCAAGTACGGTTGTCACTTCATTCAAACACCTCTCTGAGATCAACTTAGCTATAGAAATAGAGCGACCGGCGGCCCTACGCCAATAAGTGATATACTCTTTTCCTCACGAGTCTCTTTTATGCTGTTATCATCATCGCTTTTACAATCGATTAAAAGGAAAATACTTTTATTGATTCAGATTTAAGATAAATGTCAATTGAGACATTATACAATAATATGAGTGTTTCCGATAACAACCAACCCAGAAATGTGGTTGTGGTTGTTGGTGTTGCTTGTGTTGTTGATTATTAGTCCCCAAGGACACCGTCCGGGGGACGTATAGATTTGGTCATGTCCGTGTGTGCGTGCGCGTGCCTCCGTTCAAGCAGATATCTCAGAGATGCCTCAAGCAATTTCATTAAAACTTGGTGGAAGGATCACTCCCTATGTCATACATACACACCTTCATTTGTTTTGTGATCCTATCAAAGGTGGTTGTGTGACGGCCATTTTACTAAAAAGGTGGGGACTATGTCATTGACAATGATTTTTGAAAAAAGACCTCCGTTTTAGGAGCGCCCGAGTGGACTAAATTTGATGAAACTTTGTAGGGATGTTCGTCACACAGAGCTCTGATAGCACAGAATGAGATATGTCAGTATTGCAACAATTAATTTGCATATTGAATGAACTTTCCTAATTACAGGGCTATCTCCAGAAATACTGCATCAAATTTGATGATACTTAGTACAGTTGTTGATCTCTCAGTACTGTAATACTGTACGAACATATTAAGCAGTATCATATCAATTAATCGCTAATTTGCATATTTGATGAACTTTCATGATGAGTGTGATGTCTAGAAATGCTGCATCAAATTTGATGAAACGTGGCACAGATGTTAATCTTTTGGCAGTGTAATGGTGTGCATGGATATGTAGCAGTATCATGTCAATTAACTTCTGATTTGCATATTTGATGGATTTCCGTAATTAGGCTGATATGTCAAGAAATAGGTCATCAAATTGCATGAAACTTTATACAGATGTGAAGCTCACATTGCTTTAACATTGAATAAAAACAGTTAGCAGTGTCGTGTTAATTAATTTTTAATTACATATTTAATGAACTTTCCTAATTAGAGTGATATGTCCAAAAATTTATCATTAAATTTGATGAAACTTGGTACAGATGCTGATGCCACAGTTTTGTAATACAATTCATTGACACTTTGCGGTATCGTTTATGGACAGTGCTATAATAGAATGCATTATGTTTGGCAACATTCTGTCGATTAATTATTGACTTATTTAATGACCTTTTGTTATGGGGCAGTCCACAATGGTCTACGTTTTCACCACTATGGAACTCATTCTTAATCACAGACCTAATTAATGAACAGGACTCTATCCTCTCCAAGAACTTGTAATCAAAGTACCCATTAACAAGTGGGGACTGTGTCATCAACGATGACTCGTGCTTATATTAGTCGTGTTGTTGTCGTTGTTGCTATTGTTATACGAAACACTACAAGGACACTATCATTATTTGATTCGATGCAACTCTCTCCCAACGTACACTCTCTTCCTATATTACAGTGTCCAGTAGATATCTTCGCTGAATTTTATTGGTCAACAATAACAACAACAACAACAACACGACTAATATAAACATAAACAACAATACAAAGGACAACTAGATTTCTGGGTTTCCTGTGATATGTCGAGTCAAAACGATTTGTCAGTTTTCCACAAGGATGATTACATGTATTAGGTCCTGTATGTATTAGGTCCACCTCTGTATTATTGTAGACGAGTTTAGATTATATATTTTTGTACAAATATATGACTATCCACGGGTTCTTTCTTGGCTGACTTTCAATATTCCATAGAGAACAACAAGAAATCGTTTAATTTTTAGATTTGCTATCAGTTAACTAACAATACTACAACTCAGAGATGTATGGCCACTTTAACGTTGGTTTTTAGTTTCTGATTCTGCCATTGATATCAATTCATCATGAGACATCTTCAGATGCCTTGTTGGAGTGACTGGTTTAAAATTTCAATTGTATTCCCTTCTCACTTTACTTTACAAACCATTGACATTTATATATTTTCGCCTTATTATCATCATCATTACTATTTTGATATTATGTGTCGTTGTTTAAATTTAAACTTGTGACACCTCTAAACGGAACTTAAATCCTTTTAGCCATCCTTGAAATAAAAAAGCAGAAGAACTTTACAGATCATCATTTAACAAACAAAAGAAACATAATTCAAGAAGATTATCTATGTCTCCACTACGATATAATCTATTGATTTTTTTCGATTAAAAGATAAAATATTCAGTCGTGGACGGGCCCTCCAGGCTCCACGAAGTTCGTGATAATGTTTACTTGGGTCAGAGGTTGAGTTACAGCAAATAAAATGGTTCGGTTTCAGGCTTTTCAAGATCAAAGAGTAACATTCGTGGCACTATTCTCATTATTATTTATAAAGCAATTTGCCTGTCTATCTTCCGACAAAGAAACAACAGTTAATTTCTCGTGGAGCAAATGAGACAAATTGAGTTTAACAACCGCATTAGCACATGAATTCCGTTCAATTAATCGAATAGTGAGCATCTAAACGTCTTCATATATAATGAATCCGGTATTTTTGTACCAGTTTGATTAACTTCGATGCAAAGAAATTTTTCCCAGTAATGTTGAAACATGGGTCATCTAGTCTTTGCATAAAGGACAACTTTGTGAAGTCGACTTAGCTGTTCAGACCATAACTGGGGCCATACACCAGTACGCAAAACACACAGTAAGCCAGAATTATCATGTTCAAGTCGAAGGTCATACTCATACCAAAGACTCTTGCCATCGGGTCAATGAAGTAGCCGATCCAGAAGACGGTTCTGGCAACGACGAACAGGAACACAAACACTGGGATGAATCTTAGACCATCTTCGTCCATGTAGGACGCCATGATAAGTTTTCCCAGGACGCTTATCACCAGCTGCTCTAATGTGTTCTGGAGACAACGGTTGTAGATTTCGATGCGTTCAATATCTTTCTTGACCAAGGGGTTGATCTGGGCTGTCCTGAAGCGTAGACATGCGATAATTAAGATCACAATCATGAAAAACGCCACCTCGAAGGTCATCCAACGTAGGGAAAACGCCAGCCTATCTGCAAGAAGTGGTGCGTTTGGCTTCGGAAGTGGTAGAATACTTGCTATAGCGAGAGTGGCGACGACCAACAGTAAAATGCTCGGTTTAGCCTTAATAACAAGTTGTTGAGACGGACTGTACTTCTTAAAATCGAACATTTTGAACAGGAAATCAAAATCTGGTCGTGATCACTGCGTTAAAGTTGTGGAGCTGTTTTGACATAGCGATCCACGAGTAATGGCCGTGCTTGTATGATCTCTGTCGATAACCTCTAATGCAGAACCAGATATGCACTGAAAATGCTCACGTGTTTCAGTATATTTTGCAATTGTCTGTAAATTTGAACTTTTGCCAGCTGTTTTCAACTTCATTTAAAGTGTTATGATCAACATCATGAACAACATTCACCACAGATTCATTCCAAAGGTCATTAAGTACAAAAATGTGTATTAAGATGAAATAAAATACTAAATTTATTTCACTGCTGTCATTGTATCACCACTTTATATAGCAATTGTAATTACCTTTGGTCAAGTACTCCGAACCATATATGCCAAACTTTGAAAGTTCATTAGATATGCAAATTATAAATTGGCTGAAAAGGAAACCCACAATATGTTTTAACAAACACAAAATAATTGCCTCATCAATATACATAGCAAGTTTCATAAACTTTTTTAGAGTCATTCCAGTCTTATATCCCTAATTGGGAAAATTTGTTAAATATGCAAATTAGTAATAAGCTGAATTCAAAATGCTAAATGACTTTCATAATGTTATATCGTAGTATCTTCAATGTACATAGCAACTTTGAGTAAGCAAATCCAGACATATTTCTGTATCTATAAAAGTTCGTTGAATATGCAAATTAAAATCTAAGAAAGTTTTAATTATCACAGGTTCTTCAATGTACAGATCAAGTTTCATCAATTTTGATCGAGTCAATCTGGATATATATATCCCTAACAAGGAAAGTTAATTAAATATGCAAATTGGTAATTAACTGAAGTAAAATGCTAAATGACTTTCAATATTGTTTTAACTTTGTATCTTTAATGTCCATTACAAGTATTGTCAACTTTTATCAAGTAAATTCAGATACATATGCCTAGTTAGGAAAGTTATTTAAATATGCAAATGAATGATACGTTTATTTAAAACTTCTAAAACAACTTTCATGATTGTGTATCTCAAATATGCATAGCAAGTTTCGTAAACTTTGACCATGCCAATCAAGATGTTTATCCTTAATTATGAAAGTTCGTTAAATATGCGAATTCGATAAGCTGAAGTGAAAATGTTAATGTTTTTTAATATTGTTTTAACCTAGTGTCACCAATGTACATAGCATATTTCGCCAACTTTGATGAAGTTAATTCAGGTATATATCCCTAAGTAGGGAAGTTCACTAAATATATAAATTAGGGATTGGCTGAAGTGAAATTGCTTAATGACCTTCAGTAATGTTGTAGCAAAGTATCTTCAGTGTACATAGGAAGTTTTGTCAACTTTTGTCAAGTCATTGAAAATATATAACCCTGCTTAGGAAAGTTCATTAAATATGCAAATAAGGAATTTGTTGAAGTAAAAATGCTTAACGACTTTCAATACTGTTTAATGTACATAGCAAGTTTCATCAACTTTGGTTGTCTCTCTTTTTTTAAAATCATTTATTATGCAAATGACTATGAAATATGTAAGCCACACTGACTAAAATCTTATCAGTTCGTGCCATTCCCTTAGCATGTGGTACCTGTCTACCAAATCTAACTTGAATCCGTTCAGGCGTCTTGAGATTTCGTGTAAATAGACAGACAGAAAGACACACAGAGATAGACATCGGTACGACATAAGACACACGTGAGCTAATAATAAATCGTAAAAAGCATGGACTGTGACATGCAAAATTACCAAGTTATGTATTTGAATTTACATGAAATGTGACTCTTTTTCTATTGATTGTATAGATAGACTAACGAATATGGGAACTGATTTTAATCAGCTTTGTAAATCATCATTTAACCAGTAAAAGAATCATAATTGACAAAGATTATCTATGACTCAACCGCGGCAAAACATATTGTATTTTCCGAGCGACTTTAACCAGGACTTTAGACAGAGGATGAAATGTCTTTTGATCCTACGGAAACAGTCAGAAATGGTCCATCCATTATCACGCTCACTTTCTACACTAGGAATATCTGAACCATTGTTTTTTTCCCTTTGCTGTCGACGTCTTCAGCGTCACTGTTGGTGAGTAGTAGACGTGTTTGAGAGAATCCTTTGTCCAGCATGCCAGTGTGATCCAAACAGTCTATTCAATTGGGATATCGTCATTCTCGATAGGTTACACATTAAAAGATTCGGTCGTGGACGGGCCCTCCAGGCTCCATGACCTCTTGTCAGAGATTGAATACCAGCAACTACAAAGTTTAGGTTTCAGGCTTTTCAAGTCCAAAAGGTGACATCTTTGGTACTATCCCCATTGTCATTCATAAAGCACAGTGCCTATTGATCTTCCGACAAAACAAACCCAACATAAGCACACCCTTTTACGTGAAGCATATGAAAGAAATCGAGTTAAACTTTAAAAACCGTGTGAGCAAATGGATTCTTTTCAAATAATCGAATAAAAGAAATCGAGTTTAAGGTAGAATGCGCCTCAGGGACAGATATTTGGACTCTCAAACTTTTCCCATTCTTTTATGATCTACCACTTGTGCGGGTTCATTTTAAAGATCTTGGTGAAAGAAAAAAATTTAACCGTCTTAGTTTTTCTAAAATCGCAAATTTCATTATTCTCCACAAAGTTAATACACGGATGGCGGCTATTTTGAATTTCAAATATCAGTAAATCTTTGGTAATCTGTTTTTCCAGTACCAAAATTTGCACGGTGACGACCGATTTTTATTGAAAGATTCCTTAAGTAAAGTTTGAGCAAAGGTTTAAATCTTTCACTTTCGAGGCGCATACTACCTTTCCTGGATTCCGTTCAAATAATCGAACAGTAAGCATACGTAAACGTCTAAGGATATAATCAAACCTTTTTTTGTACCAGATAGATTAGCTTTAGTGTGATAAGTTTTGCCGATTAACAATCAAAAATAGATCATCAAGTCTTGACATAGAGGACTACTCTGCGAAGTAACCTTAGCTGTTCAGACCATAACTAGGGCCATACGACAGCACGCAAAACATACAGTAAACTAGAATTGTCACGTTCAAGTTGAAAGTCATACTCATACCAAAGGCTCTTGCCATCGGGTCAATGGAGTAGCCGATCCAGAAGGCGGTCCTGGCAACGACGAACAGGAATACAAACACTGGGATGAATCTCAGACCATTCTCGTCCATGTAGGACGCCATGATAAGTTTTCCCAGGACACTTATAACCAGCTGTTCTAATGTGTTCTGGAGACAACGGTTGTAGATTTCGATGCGTTCAATATCTTTCTTGACCAAGGGGTTGATCTGAGCTGTTAAGAAGCGAATACTCCCAATAATTAAGACCCCGATCATGAAAAACACCACCTCGAAGATCATCCAACGCAGGGAAAATGTCAGCCTGTCTGCAAGGAGTGGTGCGTGTGGCTTTGAAAGTGGCAGAACACTTGCTATGGCGAAAGTTGCGACGACTAGCAGTATAGTGCTCGGTGCCGCTTTGAGAACAACTCGTTGAGACGGACTGTACTTCTTAAAATCGAACATTTTGAACAGGAAATCGAAATCAGGTCTTGATCACTACGTTCAAGTTGCGGATTTTTGCCGTGCTTAGATGACCCCTTGTTAATAACCTGTCGTGCAGAAAGAAGAATGTCTCCCTTTATAATAATTTATGTATTGAGTACACGCTTCCTCAAAGACATACCTTCTGAGACAGTAAAAGTTAGTGTCAAAGGTTAAATTATCAAGTCTCTTTGCCATTTATAGTCGTTCACCAATTCATTTTTCACCAGAGTTACTTCTTAAAATCAATCTGACCGTCACTACACCGGTACTTGTTTCCCTTGTTACATAAATGTTAAATCGTATGAAGAATATAGCACAGGTCTGAGCTGAAGTGAAGCCAGCGTAATATACCTATTCCAGCAACGAATGCGACCAACTCGAAGACCGTCCAGCGAAGTGTGAGCACGAACCGGTCGATGAGGGATAGCGCCTCTGACTTCACAGCCTCGGTAGAAAGCTTGCAGCAGTAAATGTCGAAGCAAATGCCCACAAACTCCGCAGTTGACTCTTTAGGACAGACACCTGATTCACACTGATTTGTGGTCTGGCGGTTTTACTGCCACAGCTTAGAGTTACATCTAGCTAAAAGTGGGCGGCGTCTGCAATACATTGAAAAGATAGGCAAGGGTTTGACTGTCAGCTCAGACTTTTGGAAGGCGTTGTCAGATATTGAAAAAAAAAATTGCAAACATTTAAAGGAAAGGGATGCATTACTGCTATTGCAAAAGTAAGTATTCATATCACTGAAATTGCAAAAAACACCATGAACACTATGAAGAAAGTATTATATGTCAAGACAACTTCTGAAAAATAAATCGTGTCTTGGTATACACACAATAGTTGTGTGTCTTTTTTGTGACTGCCTGTTCAGTCTCGACAATCTAAGCGTCAAGGACAGTAATGACTAGCCTTATTCTCGTTGCACAACATTTGTTGATGGGAGATGTGATATGACTGTCACTCATATATGATAAGTCGAAGATTAGAATATAGATAGTTTGTAGCTTACAAAACTACTTGATTATTATGTTGAATGACATGCGCAGAAATGAAATTTGTATGACCGTAACCACAGTCACCGATATGGGGGAGGTCCTTGCGTTGTATCATCCAGATGAACTTTGAACCTTGAACCATGAACTTTAAAACCATGACTTTACGTCCCTTTTGGGTACCCAAAAGTTTGTCTGACTGGTTACGATGATGCCATGTCCTCGACCACTTATAGTGATCACCGAATGCTCTCCATGACAAAATGTGCAGTGTTGAAGCTTTCAATTAGTAAATGTCACCGTATGAAACTTCCGTTTCGTTCTTCATGGATTGAGTACTACGAAGCAAACTCAGAACACTCTATTTTCAACGTTGACAAGAAGATAGGATTCGTTAGGGTAAAAAATGCTGTCAGTCTGACGGAAGGCATCTTAAAGAAGCCATAATTGGTGATATAGTCCCCACTGAGAATTAGACCTTCAAAAATTATTGCCAAACAATGGTTTTTTGTGTATGAAAGGTACATCGAGTTTATGAGAGTAGTGTTTATAAAGACAACATATTGTCAATCTTTAAAATCAATTTTCACAGCAAGTAGGTGTCATTTTCAATAATTGCAACACAGTTTAACATACAAATACATATGATTGTAGGTTATACTTTTACAGAGAGTGTGTCAGATATGCTTTGTGAAGAAAATTGCTTAGGCTTGTCAATGCATAAACTTCAACCGGAAATCTTGCAGCGTGTTCGCCATAGGGCGGAAAAAACTATTTTTGGAAGATTCAGCAAAACGCTTGTCACGTGACTATTATGCAAATATTAGGTGTGAACTGTGCTCGGTCGGATTTCCCAATATTAGGGCTTTCAGAAAATATATACTTTATTGGAGTTTGGGACTTCTATACCTGAGAAAAAATAAAAATCTGAAAGTGTCGGTATGTCGCTACATACCTAAAAGAGCAATTGAAGCCCTGTGTTATTATTGGCCTGGTCAGGAAGGTGTTAACACAAATCCAAATAATCGATATTTTGTAGAGCTACCCCTTTAAACCACAATACCAGCATGTCAATTTTGCTCATTTTTTCCAGTGTAACCATCAAGCAACGATGATCTGAAATTAGGAAATGTAAAAAAGCTTGTTCAAGTATAATTGTCTTTATATTCAAAATTATTACACCTCTCTAAAATCAACTTACATGCAGAAATATGACCCCCTTTCAGGGGTCTTGCACCAACAACTGATCATCTTTTCCTTGCCGAATACTCCCGCAAGTTTTCATAACAGAGGTACTAAGTAGTTCTTTTTATGCGGTTATCTGCATCTCTCATACAATCGATTAAAACGAAAGGATTTTATTACTTCAGAATGTAGATCAATGTAGTCATGTAAGACATAAACCATGATAATCATTTCAAGTGTTTCTGATAACAAAGAGTTTGAAAATTGGTCAGGAAGTTTGATCGAATAGACAACCTGGGGTACTGTGTGTGCCCTTGGGAGTCAAAGGCTACTGTAGCAAAATATAGATCGAGTCAGAATAAAATTTGTGTAGTTTCCTTGTTTCGATACAAACCTTTTGTCGACAACAATGATTATGAACTACCATGCCAGTCATTAGCCATTCCCGGTAATTAACAGTATTGGAGTATATATGAGAAGATTTATGTTTGTATAATTGTGTGACTTATACTATGTTCTTTCTTGCCTGACGTTCAGTGTTTAATAGAGAATAACAGGAACCATTTAATTTTAAAACTTGCAATCAGTAAACTAACATTCTTAAACAGTCTACACTCATATAGATGTATGGCCACTTTTAATGACATTATTAGTCTCTAATTCTTCCATCGATTTCAATTCATCCTATGTCGGAGTGTCTTGTTTAAAATTCCTATTGTATTTGTTTTGAATACTGTCTCATTTTATAAACCATTAACATCTATATATTTCCCATTATTATTATCATCATCATCATCATCATCATTATTATTATTATTATTACTATTATTATTATTATTATTATTATTATTTTATTATTTTTGAATCTTTATTTCTTAGCCTATGAATGGAACTTGCCAGGTTAGTCATCCTTGAAATTAAAAGATACAAGAGCTTTATAAATAAATTTCTTTATTTTCTTAAAGCAAGTACAGGAAAGATTTTCATTTTCCCTTCTTATTATGAATTCTGTCATGAAAAGATCGAAAATGTTGATTTTATTGAGATCTTCTGTATCTTTGTACATAATCCATGATTTATAAATAGTCAACATGGCTAATACTAAGAGCAAAATATGTAAATCATCACTTAACCAACAAACGAAACCTAATTGACAAAGATTATCTATAACTCCACTGCGGTATAATATATTGTATTTTTCGACCGACTTTAACTAAGACTTTTGACAGTTGATGAAATGTCCTGTGGTTCTGCGGAAACAGTTAAAATTCGTCCGTCTATATCACACTCACTTTCTACACCAGGAATTTCTGAACCATTGTTTTTCCCTGTGCTGTCGTCGACTTCAGCGTCTCTGTTGGTGAGTAGTAGGCGTGTTTGAGAGAATCCTTTGTCCAGCAATGCCAGTGTCATCCAGAAAGTCTATTCAATGCAGATTTCATTATTCTCGATAGGTTACACATTAAAAGATTCCATCGTGGACTAGCCTTCTAGGCTCCATGACCTCTTGTCAGAGGTTGAGAAATAGTAAATAAAAATGTTGGTTTCAGACTTTTCGAGTCCAAAGAGTGACATCCGTGGCACTATTCTCATTATCATTCATAAAGCACAGTGCCTATTTACCTTCCGACAAAGATACAGCACACCCTTTCTCGTGGATCAATGAAAGAAACGGGGTTTAAAATCTGCATGAGCAAATGGATTCCGTTCAAATAATCGAATAGTGAGCATATGTAAACGTCTTCAGACATAATAAGTCCGTTTTTGTACCAGTTTAATTAACTTCGATCTACCAATGTTTTGCCGATTTATATTCAAACATATCTAGTCTTTAGGTAGAAGACAACTCAAAGTCGAATTAGCTGCTCAGCCCATGGCTAGGGCCATACGACAGCACGCAAAACACACAGTAAACTAGAATTGTCACGTTCAAGTCGAAGGTCATGCTCATACCGAAGGCTCTTGCCATCAGGTCAATGGAGTAGCCGATCCAGAAGGCGGTCCTGGCAACGACGAACAGAAATACAAACACTGGGATGAATCTCAGACCATTCTCGTCCATGTAGGACGCCATGATAAGTTTTCCCAGGACGCTTATCACCAGCTGTTCTAATGTGTTCTGGAGACAACGGTTGTAGATGTCGATGCGTTCAATATCTTTCTTGACCAAAGGGTTGATCTGGGCTGTAAAGAAGCGAATAGTCCCAATAATAAAGACCCCGATCATGAAAAACACCACCTCGAAGATCATCCAACGCAGGGAAAACGCCAGTCTATCTGCAAGGAGTGGTGCGTTTGGCTTTGGAAGTGGCAGAAAACTTGCTATGGCGAAAGTTGCGACGACAAACAGAATAGTGCTCAGTTTAGCTTTAAGAACAACTCGTTGAGACGGACTGCACTTCTTAAAATCGAACATTTTGAACAGGAAATCAAAATCAGGTCGTGATCACTACGTTAAAATCGCGGGGCTGTGTTGACGTGCTCGTGGCCGTGCTCGGATAACCCCAGTCGATGACCTTTCTTGCCGAAAGAAGAATGTCACCCAATATTCATTTACGTATCAAGGACACATCCGCTGAACAATACCTTGTGAGAGTGTAAAGGTTGGTGTCAAACGGCAAACAATCAAGTCTCCTTAGGGAGCGTTCAGTTATTACGGCCGGGGGTTAGGTGGGCCGGCAAAATCGGGGGGGGGGGTGTGGGGGGGGGTTTCACCTTAAATTTGAAAACTGCGGGGGGAGTATGTATTTTTCCAACAGCAAAGGGGTGGTGACTTGACCTTCGTAAATATCCATCCGGTCAAAAAGCAGTTTTAATGTTTAAAAAAATATGGAACCTAAAAATAATTCCATTCTATGAAGTCATTTAACTGTAAATCTAAAAAAACCCCAATTATTTGTCACATGGACATCTATGGAAATCATATAATTTTTGCTTTTGTTTTACAAAATAATGAATACTTTTGAATAACAAATATTTTTTTTAAGTTAAAGTTAAAGTTAAAGTTCATTTTTTAAAAGTTAAAGTTTTTTTTGTTCAAAGTGTTTCAAAACTTTCACTCCAAAATAAAGTTTCCCATACAAAATTTAAAGTTCGCGGTTGAGAAATGAAATCTCTTATAAATATTGAAGATATTGTCAAGAAAAATTATAGATTATATTCAAAAGTAATACAGTTCTGTGGCGTGTAGAGGCCACCGTAGGGATATCCCCAGGAGATGAATTACAAAGAGCGTATGATGAAATTGAACTTCCTCCCGTTGAGCAACAGGAGAGAATTAAATGACTACGTCTTTTTGGCTTAATGTTATTATTGGTATGTATAATTTACATTTAAGCCAGTCTGTCACATGCAAATCCCCTGATGATACTTCCGTGAAGATTAAAACTGAATATTTTAGTCTTTCATTTTTTCATAGTGCTTTTTACTCATGTAGTGTAATTCCCTTTATGGCAAAACTTTACCAAGTGTTAGGTCATAAAGTCTAAATTATCAAAACAGTACATGGGCTTTTAAACAATAAATTTTCTCCTGACAACACTTGTACTTGGGTTAAAGTGCCACTGTAAAATTTGCCGTCTTTATTAAGTTCTCTAGTTTTTTTATATTTTATTGTTATATATTTTAATTTATCGTAATTCACTTGTCTTTTCGATCTCTTCTTCATTTGTTTGTGTAAATTATAAAATCTTCTCTTTTGTGGAGGGTTGCTTTCTATAGGTGTCAGTCACCTGTGCGACTCATCCTGACATCATGTCAAAGTTGAATAAATAAAATAAATTAGAATAAAATATATTGTATCCATTGCCAAACACTTATAAAAGCACCGAGTTAGTTTAGTATTGTGAAAAAAAATTTCATAGTTTTCTCATAGACTACAGTGTACAGTGAATCCACATTTTCGGTGAAATGCCAAATCAGATTTCTTGAACACATGTGCACTTGTAACCATCCTATTCTAAGCAAGTACAATTATGTCAATTATCATACGTCTAAAATTATGCACAAGTATAGCGAGTTTTACATGGGAAACAAATTATTACAGTTTTGTCACAGATTAGCATGTATAGTGATTGAACATTTTCGGTGAAATTCCAAACCAAATAATTTATACACATAGGAGCTGTAAGCACCCTATTTCAATCAAGTACACTTATATTATAACAAATATCTATAAATGAACAGATATTGCTAGTTTTATATTGAAAAAATATTATTCATAGTTTTAGTATAGACTACCATTTACATAAATCAACATCATCAATGCACATTTTACCTGCCACTTCAAGCAAAGTACATTTACATAAATTATCAAACATATTTAAATGTACAGATATAGCTTGTTTTATGGGGGAAATATTAATCGTTTGTCCAATAGACTCCCATGTATTATGATTTGATATTTCAGGACGAAGCACTATATCAGCCATATATTGCCCTCTAATAATTGCTCAAAAATGCTGACCCTCCCCAAAAAGTATGCGTGAAATTTCATGACCCTTCTTGCGCAAAATTTGCAACCAATCTGTAATTTCTGTCCAGTGTCTTGGAGGGGGATTTCACAATTATAGCACGTCAGACAGGGGATTTAAAGGCATTGTGACTTTATTAGGGGTGGGCATTTGAAAAAATCTTAGAAAATTTTGGATTCTATCCCCCCCCCCTCCAGAGGTGTTTGTGAATGCAGCTGTACTCAAGCAATATTTGGGGGTCATGAAATTTTTGTCCTCGTAAAAGGGGGTCATTTTTGGTGCAATGGGTGGGGGTTCACTTATTTTGACTGATGCACAGGAAGAATTTGCCGTCCCAACCCGGCCATAATAACTGAACGCTACCTTAGTCGTTCACCAACTCATTTTTCACCAGAGAAGAGTTACTTTTACAAGGCACAAATCAATCTGACCGTCACTACAACGGTACTTGTTTCTGTAGTAAGAAATCCCAAATCGTATGACGTATACAGAGCACAGGTCTGATATGAAGGAAATGAGGCTACTACACCAAGTCCATGAAACAACGGAGGTGACCGACCGCTCAGCGCAATGTCAGCACAAGCCTGTCAATGAGGAATGGCGCCGCTGGCTTCATGGCCTCGGTAGAAAGCTTGCAGCAGTAAATGTCGAAACAATTACCCAAAAATAAGCGGTTGACTCCTCAGAACAGACAATTCGCTGTGATTTCAGGTCCGGCGGTTTTCCTGCCACAGTTTAGAGCTAAACGTGGATGGTGTTTACAATATATTGAAAAGATAGGCCAGGGTTCGACTATCAGACTTTTAGAAGAGGTTGTCAGAAATGAAAAAATCAATAATTTTGCCAACATTTAGAGAAAAATGAAGGATTGCTGCTGTGGTGTTGCAAAAGAAAGTATTTATATCACTGAATTCGTAAAAATCCTGGAGAAAGGATATTACAAGACAACTTCTGAAAACTATATTGTATCTTGGTATACACACAATAGTTGCACGTCTTCACTGTGACTACCTGTTCAGTCTCGACAATCTAAGCGTCAAGGACAGTAATGACTAGTCTTATTCTCGATGCACAGCATCTGTTGATGTTGATACAACTGCCACTCAATGTATGATAACTCAACGGTTGGAAGATAGATGGTGCAGCCCATGCTTATTATGTGGAATGGTGGTGTGCGCAGGAATGTAATTTGTACAGTTTATAGACCGTAACCATTGTTACAGACGCCGGGCTTTTTATCCATATGAACTTTGAACCTCGAATCATGAACTTTGAAACAGGGACTGCTTTGTCTACTGGTTACGATGATGTCATTTCCTCGACCACTTATAGCGATCACCGAATACTCTCCATGACAAAATGCGCGCTGTTGAAGCTTACAAAGTAAATGTCACCGTATGGAATTTCCGTTTCGTTCTTTACGGATGAGTACTATCGAAGCCAAGTCAGAACACACTATTTTCAGTATTTTCAACGCCGACAAGAAAATTGGATTCGTTACTGTGAGAATGCTATCAGTTTGGTGGAAAATATCTTTCCAAAGTCATCTTCAGTGACATAGTCCCCACTGACAATTAATAAAATTATTATTATTGACAAACAATTACTGTGAAGTACATGTATGCGAATAGGGTTCATAAAGACACCATATTGCCAATCTCTAAAATTAATTTTGATATCATGTCGATGTCATGTTCAGTGATTGCAATACAATTCAACGTACAAATGCATATAATTGTGCGTTATACTTCTACAGAGTTTAGATTAGATCAGATGCGGCATGTCCCTATGTAAGGGCTTTTATGCAAATACATTTATTGTGCATGGTTGCAATGGGCAGTCATCTTTCTATAATGAAACAATCTTCACACACAAGTCATGGCGTATTTTAAGGAGACTGAAATCCTCTGAGCAATATTTGTGTAACAACTCTAGACATGAAATGTTTTATAAATTGGCAGCCAGATAGTAATATTGGAACGTATGATACAAGTAACCAGCAAGTGTGTATACCGTTGAGCAATTACTTGTGCAAAGTTTGAACAAAAATCAGCTTAGCTTAGTTTTGAATGGTGGCTTTTGACTTGAAAACCCTATTGCTTGCAACAAAATTGTCTTTGGACAGCTCCTTCAGATTGTAATGCAAAACCTATTGAGGGAGCCGTCATTATTTATGGCCTGGGGGTCGGAGGAATCTGACGGGGGTCACTAAAAAGCTACAAGGGGGTTGCTCAAAAGAGGAGAACAAGAAGGGGGCTACTCAATTTTGTTGATATGTACTGAAGCATTTAGTGAAGTCATGTTTTAATACAACAATAATAGTAAAGGACAGCAATATGTATGCTTGAGATATGTATGTTCATACCCGGTATATGTACACACACAGAAACAGACACAAACACTTATAATATATATATATATATATATATATATATTATATATATATATATATATATATATATATATATATATATATATAATATATATATATGATATGTACACAGACACATAAATATGGCTAGTTTTCAATCGGATTCGAACCAACAACATACGGCATCAGTCGCCTAGCTGAGAGGCCACAGACAGAACCACTCGGCTAAATCTCCACTCCCAAAAAGAGTGGTCAATAGCCGGCTAAGTTGTACATTTTCTGACTGAGACCGCTCAACACGTTGTAGAGTTCGTGAAGCACTCACGCACTCATGCTCACTATCATACATCGCACATACACACTTTATCGAAGCGAAGAAACGAATTTCATCGCTTTAACTGGGCGACGATAACCTCGGGGACAATTCTGTCCACCAGCAGTGTTACCAACCCAGGGTAGAAAATACGGCTAGTTTTCAATCGGATTCGAACCCACAACATACGGCATCAGTCGCCTAGCTGAGAGGCCACAGACAGAACCACTCGGCTAAATCTCCACTCCAAAAAAAGAGTGGTTCAATAGCCGGCTAAGTTGTTACTTTTCTGACTGAGACCGCTCACCGTTGTAGGTTCGTGTATGCACATCTCACGCACGGCATAGCTACACTATCATATATGCATATATATATATATATATATATTTATATGTAAGTCATAATACAGGTGGTTTCAAGTAGAAAGTAAAATCTCATCACTATGTGTTTCACGTTATTGTGATCTTCAGACAAGAATGATCAGCTATTCGACGTGGCAAGCCTTATGTTAGAGGCTAGTACTGAGTTCATTTTTCAGTATTTCCTGATTAAAGATTGATATACTTGCCTGATCATTAATGAGAAACGTCTGCTTTATATACTCTACATTGTATAGGTTACCGATAGGGGAAAATGTGTAAAGCAAGCTAATTCTGATTCTATAAAGTTTAAAACCAGTGGAATGCCTTGACAACAAACCCATCTTTTATTGCAGGAAAATAATAATAAATAATAAATGTGAATAAATGTATGTCTGTCGCTATTTTTTCGTTTTCAAAAAAAGTAATCTTCATTGAAATCAGTGAACTGGAATATAAGTTTTGGAATACTGTCTCAGATTTCTGTTCCTTTGAGTTTTTATTCGGAAAAAATCTGAAAAAAATACTCTCCAAGTGTCACCAAATAACACCATTTTAATCTCTATTTTTCAAAAGCTCCAACGGCAAAAGGCGACACTCCTGACCTCCCCCCGAGGCCGCTTTCGCGGTCGCTTGTGGTGCTTTCGCACCACATCTTCACCCTCTTGTAAAACATACGGAGATCACTGCATGTCATCAGAGCACTGGATACAGACCTGTACATCAGCCCCTGTCACAGCAATGGAACCTCTTTCAGACACAGACCTGTACCACAGCGTTTAATCAGGGTCTGTACAGGGCCTGTCGCAGCAGCAATCCATTTTACTGTATAGATATTTAACTTTCCCAATTTTTTTTTGGGGGGGGGGGTCACTCAAAATTTCTGTAGCAGAGAGAGGGGGTTACTCAAACACGTCATGGTTGGCAGGGGGGTTACTCGAAATTTTGGAGTTTCTAAAGCAATTCCTCCGACTTCCCCCCCGGCCGTAACTAATGACGGCTCCCTAACATGCACATATAATTACTATGAATTGTACGCACTTATCCGAAATCTCAACAACATGGACTGAGATACATCTTTGTACTGTGAGTAATTGTTCCAGATAGGAAAATCTCCATGTCGAAATGGCCACCAGGTGTCAAATATTGAATTGTAATAATGCAAACCACAGTCCCTTCATAACAATGGAGGAACTGTGTGCTAGCCAAATTGAAGTGCACATATATGTTATTGAACTTTGTGCTTTTGCAATATTTAACAATATCTGCGCGGGCATGTCTGATTAATGACTCAAGGTATGAAAGAAATTGTGAAAAAAAGACTGCCTAGTGACCATTTTGGATCGTATTGCAAAACAAAGCGCATTATATATCATTACGCAATGTACTTCAGCCAAGCTTGAATGAAATGAGATAAGGCTTGTCCGTGTAATGGATCTGGATATTTGTAATTTCATGACGTTATAGTCGGCAGCCATATATCTTGTCGCAATCCAGTTTTGATGAACAAATTTTACACCATATAACAATTGTTACAGGAAATATCAATGAAATAGAGTCAAGTATGTCTGAGCAATTGATCTGGATATGAAGTTGTAACAAAATGGCTGACCCCCCCCCCCCCCCCTTCCCCGACGGCCATATTGGATCGTATCTCACAGGAAATTGACATGAATAAGAACATAACAACATTCAGATAACCTATACTTTGTGCCAGGATTAAATAAAATTGGGTCGTGCGTGCTTTAGTTTTGGCTGCGGAGGAACACTCACATGTGCGCACGCACTGAGAACCCACTTTATTAGTAACCAATGGACTATCAACAAACGAAGAATTTCACCGGTTTCTGGAATGACCGACCATTTGTAACGATATCATGATCAGATTTATCCTACTCCTTTGGTTGGACTTGGGGACTCATATTCATAACATGTACATAAAACTGATGGGCACGCCCTGGAATATGAAACATATCTTTTTATTGTGCTTTCTAGAACCTGACGTCAAATTACGACAATGAGACTCAAATCGCCGTTATGTTGACTGAGCCAATCAGAGCGCAGTATGTGAGGATCCTGCCAATCAGCTACCTAGGAGCCGTCTCTCTCAGACTCGAAATGCTCGGATATCCAGGTAACTGTAACATTAAGTTCTTTACAAAGAGTGAAACGAGTGGGGGACGTTGTGAGGCACGAGTGAAAATAGGTGGATAGACTCCTTTCGGTTTAGTGCTTAAGAGGTTTCCCGGGGGAATAAATAAATATGATCCTCGTCTCCAGACGAAATTGAACCGAAACTTTTGGCCATGCTCGGTATATCGATTTCGCCGGAAATCTTGTCCAATCATTTTGGGTTAATTGTGAGTAATCCAGCTCGATAAGACTTCACCATCCATTTAAAGTGACAACATCGGCAACTTATTAAACCGTTCAGGAAAGGGCCTTTTTCAGCCGAGTGACATTCTGCTCGCACATACTGAAATAAAAATTACGTGTTACCTTTTGTAAATACATGACCTGGCTGGTAAATTACCAATAGCTAACATCGGTTTGGAATAGTGTTTTGCTGTATACCTTGATTAAGTTGTCGTCTTTAAATACTTGGCGTTGCTCCTGGAAAAGTGACAATATGCGTTCGAAATATGTCGCATGGGTACGTTTCACGCACAGATTGACATTTCAGTGTCATTGCATCGATTGATTTTCAATGAGTGTGCATGACCAGACCAATCTAAGCCGGCTTCCAGTCGCCCCAAGCTTTAAAACCACCAGACTACTCCTACTCGTGAACAATAAATCTTAAAGGTATACAGTCACCTGTTCCAATTTTGCCACAGTTACCATGGAAAGAGAAAATCTAACCAATCACATATTTTAAGCGGGTGGCCACTTTTTAAAACAGCGCCCTCACGTGGGCATTTTGAATACCAACGAACACCCCTTTGACCATATATGGGCATATTTAGATTACAGGTGACTGTATATCTTTATCATACCGGTGGTTGCATGTCGAGTACACGTAGCTAACGTAGAAATGACATTCAAAGATAACGTGATATTTAATGTTCGTAATTTCCATCGACTCTTGCATGGATTCCCTATGAAGTCACTATCAATATGATGAATTCCCTTGTCAGCACAAAGAGTCGATGAGAGTCGAACGCAATTTCGTTAATTTACCGCTGCGAACTTGTAACTGTCGTCCTGTTGATTCAAACGACCCAAATCACGTCACATACCCTGTATGTTTTCGCCATTGAATCTACTTCGTGTGAAAAGAGAGCAAGCATGGCTACTGACATTGATATTCTGTTCACCGAAAATATTCTGGTGACTTTTGACGATATTAAATTCGGAGAATGCTGCGACAATCCAGTGGTATTGCAAAGCTAGTTATGGTGCCGATTTTTGTATTTCATCTTAAAATATATCGCGACAATAAAAACGATGCTGCTTTCCTGGCTAGGGGACATTGCCAGAGCATTCACTTTATATTCTGGATACAATAAAAGAATTACTTGAAAAGCTTTCCAATAATTAATTCAATAATTATAAGAAGCGCAGAAGGGGACGGCACGTACGCTAAATGTCACTTCGTCCAGCCAATATCATTAGTTCCAAACTTGAGGACAGGAAGGAGGTTGAACTTGATTGTCGAGGAGATACTCAACACTAAATCGCCTTCCCCCACGCATACGGGTCATTGAATCCTGTCATGAACCTGATATGTAAAGATCTTTTCCTCAAAGGAGCCGGATGCCTTTCTCTTTCCTAAATGCTTGTTGCAAGGAGGAAAGGGCAAAGCAGACCTAGACACAATTCATCCCTCTATTTGAAGTTGCAAGGAAACGGTTCTAGCAAACTGAGCTCAATCTCAGTGTATCGGTTGTTGGCCTTTCCCCGTCGCTAGGCACTCGTCGTCGTTTTAGCGTTTGAAGTGGCGGACGTGAAATGTTAACGCACTCGCACAGCATTTTCAACGAAACAAGCTATTATTGCTTTCACCTTCCTTCATGTATTCCACGTGTCGTTTGGCACATGAGTTTTGGCGAGGGAAACAAAATAACAGCGGAAGCAGGGAGGCGGTCTTGGTGATAAAGTTTACGATCGTTCTCGAAAACTGCCGATAATGCTGCGAATAATAATGCGTGTACTTAGAGTTATTGGCCTCGAATGATGTGTGTAATTGCAGTTACTGCCCTCAGCGTACTTTTCAATATCAACGTGTCTGCGCAGTGCCACAGGGCTACAGAATTACTCTCATTTTGACACAATCAGACACCAGTCGGAAACGAACGGATGGCATTCTGTTTCGTTACCGTTCAACTGAAATTATCAAATGAAACCTAGTAACACCCTTAATAAAGATAGTCTACTATTTTTCAGGTGCCATTGGGGAGGGGGATAAAATAAACACGTTGTGGACTGACTTCAGTTGCCATGGTTCTAGTCAATATTTTAGGTTCTGTGTGATCGTAAAATGCCTTTTTATGTACTTTCTAAAAGATTCGACCTTCTAAGATATTTTTATATGCTCTCAAATATTGCAGAAGTTAAATTTGCCGCATCCCTTTGAAAAAACTGTCAAATATATATCTCAAATTAAGTTGTTTGAAACAAAAACCTGAGTCTGATTGAGGGGAAAATGAACAAAACCATCGGGTATTGCTCCATGTATAATCAGAAATAAAGATGGTTTACAACTTTACATCCAGGAACTAAATATGGAATTCTAACACTTTTACTGGAACATTTTGTAGGCAACATAAATGTAGGTCGGTAGGTAGGCCTATACCTGCTGATAAATTCAAAGTGTTAAATAAACGCTCGCGGCTAATTGATTAAATGACAATTTAAATCTGGACAAAAACATCTGTGTAATCAGCCGCTTGTGTGAAGTGTATGCTTAAAATTGTTAGGATCAGGGCTTCCAAGTATGGACATTGTTATGTAGGTCATTTACCCCACACTCATCATGACCTGAGTTCAATTAGTCTAGAACATTCCCAAGGTCACTGCCCTTGATGACCTCACAACCTTGAATTCAATTAGTCATGTTTGGAATGTTCTGGAAAGTTGATTAGTTGTGTAAGGGAGATAATTTTAGAACAGTAATTAGCATGTCAATAAAAGTTCTAGATTGTTCTTATATGCCTTTATAAAAGGGACGTGCTCAGCTTCCAGTCAGACTTTTGGGATCGTGTCTCTTGTGTGTTACTAAACTCCAGCAGTAGTCATTCTCAAGACTTTTCAAGACCTTCACTGTCAACGCTGGATTTATACTGTGGACTTTGTGCAGCTTCAAGCCTGCAAGCCAAAGGACTGTTCATTCATCCGAATGACTGTTACAACTCTGAGACTGGAGCTTTGCCGTCCCAGCTGAGATAAGTAGTCTGTACACTTTTAGAGCTTGTACTCTATCCCTGACTTAGCAATTAGTTTTATTTTCGTAATAAATTTTGTTTAAACGTTAACTGCTGAGTTCACCCTTTTGTTCGTTTTCTCTGCACGTAACAAATTGGGGGCTCGTCGGGAGACGAATATTTGAGCCGTTTGACAACATTTTGCCTACCTTTTCAAAACTACTGTATACTGTGAACTCAGCGAAATTCAATCATGGCGGAATTCAAGCCAGACGAATTTATGGATGACCTTGATCAGGACACATTTAATTCCCTCAGAAAAGACAACCTCATAGCACTGGCCAATTTCCTTAAAGTAGATGTCAAAAGATCTATGCGCAAGCGAGAAATACAGTTCAAGATTGCAAAACATTTAGTTAATTCTGGCCATTTTGAGGAGTCTGCCTTAAAAGATTATGAGCCTGAGTCTTCCTTCGAACTCAAAAAATTAGAATTGGAAATACAGGCAGATTTCGAGCTAAAAAAATTGGCATTAGAAAAAGAAAAAGAATTACAAATGAAAGAAAAAGAATTACAAATGGAAAAGGAGAGACAGGCATTAGAAAAAGAAAGCATTAGAAATGGAAGAAAGACAGAAAGAGAGGGAATTGGAAATGAAAGAAAAAGAATTGCAAATGGAAGAAAGACAAAGGGAGAAAGAAAGAGAGGAAAAAGAAAAGGAAAGAGAATTAGCAGAACACCGACTGCAGTTAGAAATGAGACGTTTAGAGCTTGGACAGTCAGGAAAATTCTTCCCTTCAGACAAGTTTGACATCACTAAGCATTTCAGGTTAGTTCCCCCTTTCCAAGAAAAGGATGTTGATAAATATTTCCTTCATTTTGAGAAAATTGCTCAGAGTCTGAACTGGCCTAAGGAGTCCTGGTCTATGCTTTTGCAGAGTGCTTTGGTGGGTAAAGCCAGAGAAATTTACATTCAGTTGTCAGTAGAGCGGGCTTCAAATTATGATTCTGTAAAGGAATTAATTCTCAAGGGCTATGAATTGGTGCCTGAAGCTTACCGTCAGAAATTTAGGGATTGTGAGAAGGTGAAAGATCAAACTTATGTTGAATTTGCTCGAACAAAAGAACAACTGTTTGATCGTGGTGCTCTTCTGAAAAGGTCAGTCAGAATTATGACAAATTACGACAGCTTGTTTTGATTGAGGAATTTAAGAGGTGCATTCGGAGTGACATCAAGACGTTTATCAATGAACAAAAGGCAGATACATTGGAGGTTGCTGCACGTTTGGCCGATGATTATTCATTGACCCACAAATCTTCATTTCTCAGCAAACCATCCCAGTCCTTTTCCTACAGAAACAATGCAGGTAAATTTAACTCCTCCTTTTCATCAAGAATTTTTCAAAGGGAGTAGGAAATCAAATGAAAACAGTTCACAAAATTCAAGTAACACTTCCACATCATCAGATCCCAAGTCTCAATCTCCTTCTGACAAACAGTTCGGTACACGTTCTTGTAATTATTGCAAGAAAGACGGCCATTTAATGTCAGAGTGTTTCAAGTTGAAAAGAAAACGTGAAGGTCAAAGTGGTCAAAGTGGATCTAAGCCAACCGGCTTTATTTCTTCATCAACTCAATTAGAGTCTAATAATGTGTGTAACACATTGTCTGAGGTTAAACCCCTCTTATCCCAATTAATGAGGTCAAGGTCAATCTTCTCAAGATAGCATTATGGGTATTTTCGAACCATTTATTCACGATGGTTTTATATCACTTTCTAGTGATTTTTCTTCCGCTACCCCTGTCAAAATTTTAAGAGATACCGGGGCTTCCCAGTCTCTTTTGTTGGCAGATACCCTGCCGTTTTCTGAAAAGTCATTTTCAGGTTCTAAAGTTCTTATTAAGGGTGTAGATTGCAATGACTTTATTCCTGTTCCTCTCCATAATGTCTATTTGTCTTCGGACTTTGTTTCTGGACCTGTGACTTTAGGTATTAGGCCTTTTTTGCCTTTTGAAGGGATTCACCTTCTTCTTGGAAACGACCTTGCTGGGGACAAGGTCATTACTAATCCACTTGTGACTGATAATCCTAGTTTAGATCAGGATCCAGAGCCAATTGAACAAGAGATACCCGATTTGTTTCCTTCATGTGCAATTACTCGAGCCATGTCAAAGAAAACTTCCGAGAATCAAAATACTCTCAAGAATAATGTCACAGATGTTGACTAAATGACACCTTTCTCAGTCAGGTGTTTGACACGGATCATTCCGTTATCCCTCGTGGATTTGAAACTTCCAGTAAAACTTCTGCTGACCAAAGTCAGACATTTTCTAGATCAAATCTCATTGCAGAACAACACAAAGACCCAGATATTTTGTCTTTGTTTGACAGGGTAGATGATGAAGGTAAAACTTCAGATAGCTCTGTTTCCTATTATACAAAATCTGGTATTCTCATGCGTAAATGGAGACCTCCAGATGTTTTGGTTGATGACGATTGGGCTATAAAACATCAAATTGTGATTCCAAAGCCCTATCGTGCTGAAATATTGCGCCTGGCCCATGAAACGCCCTGGGCTGGTCACTTAGGAGTCAAGAAAAACTTATCATAAAATTCTCAGTCACTTTTATTGGCCTAATCTCAGGCAGGATGTAGCACATTTCTGTAAAACTTGTCACACATGTCAAATGGTAGGAAAGCCAAATCAGACCATTCCAAAGGCCCCTTTACAGCCAATTCCTGCATTTCAAGAACCATTTAGTAGGATACTAATAGACTGTGTTGGGCCCCTACCAAAACAAGATCAGGAAATGAGTACATGCTGACAATAATGTGTACATCAACTCGGTTCCCAGAAGCCATACCACTGAGAAATATAAAGACAAAGACTATAGTGAAAGCTTTAGTCAAATTTTTCACTTTATTTGGCCTCCCTAAATGTGTCCAGTCCGATCAAGGCTCCAACTTTATGTCTGGTAATTTTTCAACAAGTAATGGATCAGCTAGGCATTAAACAGTATAGGTCATCCGCCTATCATCCAGAAAGTCAGGGTGCTCTTGAGCGATTTCATCAAACTTTGAAAAACATGATTAGGACCTACTGTTTTGACACAGAGAAGCAGTGGGATGAAGGAATTCATTTTTTGCTCTTTGCTGTTAGAGAGTCAATTCAAGAGTCTCTTGGTTTTAGCCCATTTGAGCTTGTATTTGGACATACAGTCCGTGGCCCACTTAAGTTCGTTAAAGAGAAATTCCTATCAGACGATGATGATTGTCTGAATATTTTGCAATATGTGTCAGATTTTCGTACAAAACTCTCTAAAGCATGTGAATTAGCCAGAGAAAATCTTGAGTCATCTCAGCAGTCAGTGAAAACCAAATACGATAAAAACACCTCAAAACGGAAGTTTGAACCGGGTCAAAAGGTTCTTGTTCTACTTCCGATTCCTGGCAAACCACTCCATGCTCGTTACTTTGGGCCATATCTAATTGATAAGAAATTGAGTGATTTAAATTACATCATAATAACACCTGACAGGCGAAAACAAAAACAGCTATGTCACATAAATATGCTTAAGCCATATTTGGATAGGGATAATGCTACTATAACTCAGCCTGTCAGTGCAGTCAGTTCAAACCATTATGAAGATAGTGATACTGAAACTGACTTGAGTGCAAATACTCTAAACTCAAAGCTGGGCTCGGTCAAGCTTCAGAACTCAGAAATCCTGGAGAAGCTGGAGTCTACAAAGTTGGCACACCTCCAGCCAGAACAACAACAACAGGTGAAAGAACTGCTCCACGAATATAAACACCTATTTCAAGATGTTCCAACGAGGACAAACGTCATCTATCACGACGTTGATGTTGGGGACAGTAAGCCTGTAAAAACAACATCCATACAGACTGAATCCAACAAAAGCGAAATATCTCCAGGAAGAAGTCAAATACCTGCTGGACAATGACTTTATTGAACCCAGTAAAAGTAACTGGAGTTCGCCGTGCATACTTGTTCCCAAATCAGATCACAGTTATCGTATGTGCACGGACTTTAGGAAGGTCAACACTTTAACAAAGACAGACACTTTCCCAATCCCGAGGATTGATGACTGCATCGACCGAGTGGGAAAAGCTAAGTACGTGACGAAATTTGACCTACTGAAGGGATTTGGCAAGTCCCTCTGACGGATCGTGCTCGTGAAATATCCGCCTTTGTTACACCAGACGGATTGTTCCAGTACAAGGTGATGCCATTCGGAAATGAAGAACTCTCCGGCAACGTTCCAACGGATGATCAACGACGTCATATCCGGGCTAGACGGGTGTGCAGCCTACGTTGACGACGTCGTCCTGTATAGTGACACCTGGGAGGAACCATCAAGCTCATGCGGAAGTTCTTTGAGAGACTGAGCAAAGCAATGTTGACTGTCAACCTTGCCAAATCTGAGTTTGGTTGGGCAAGGGTGACTTACCTCGGACATACTGTAGGACAGGGTGAGGTAAAACCTGTTGATGCCAAAATCAGTGCCATTTCAAGTTTTCCCATACCAAACTGCAAACGACAACTGATGCGCTTTCTCGGTATGGCTGGTTACTACAGAAAATTCTGTCCAAATTTCTCCCACAATTACTGAGCCTTTGACTAACTTACTTAAAAAGAAAGTAAAGTTTGTTTGGTCAGAGCAAAGCCAACAGGCATTTGATACACTTAAAGCCATACTGCAAAGTGCTCCAGTGTTGTCTGCACCTGATTTCAGTTTGCCATTCAAATTAGCTGTAGATGCTAGTGATACGGCTGCTGATGCAGTTTTATTGCAAGAGGATAGTCATGGGATAGATCATCCTGTTTGCTATTTTTCACGCAAATTTGACAAATCCCAGAGAAACTACTCTACTATTGAAAAAGAGTGTTTATCTTTGATATTAGCTTTACAGCATTTTGAAGTTTATGTTACTTCTTCAAATCAGCCAATAGTGGTTTATGTTGATCACAACCCTCTTGTTTTTCTGCAGAAATTTAAAGGCAAAAATCTGAGATTGCTAAGATGGAGTTTAATGTTACAGGAGTTTAATCTTGACATTAGACATATCAAAGGCAGAGACAATTTAATTGCAGACTGTCTCTCTCGTATTTAGAAATTATTGTTGTTCACTTTCAAGAAATTTTATTGTTGTTCACTTTCAAGAAACTTTACTTTAGAGTAAAACAAAATTTGAGTACTTAAATCCTTTTCAAGATTACATTTGTAAAAGAAAGATTTTTCTTTGAAAAATTTTCTTTTTTTTAAGAGGGGTGTGTTATGTAGGTCATTTACCCCACACTCATCATGACCTGAGTTCAATTAGTCTAGAACATTCCCAAGGTCACTGCCCTTGATGACCTCACAACCTTGAATTCAATTAGTCATGTTTGGAATGTTCTGGAAAGTTGATTAGTTGTGTAAGGGAGATAATTTTAGAACAGTAATTAGCATGTCAATAAAAGTTCTAGATTGTTCTTATATGCCTTTATAAAAGGGACGTGCTCAGCTTCCAGTCAGACTTTTGGGATCGTGTCTCTTGTGTGTTACTAAACTCCAGGCAGTAGTCATTCTCAAGACTTTTCAAGACCTTCACTGTCAACGCTGGATTTATACTGTGGACTTTGTGCAGCTTCAAGCCTGCAAGCCAAAGGACTGTTCATTCATCCGACTGACTGTTACAACTCTGAGACTGGAGCTTTGCCGTCCCAGCTGAGATAAGTAGTCTGTACACTTTTAGAGCTTGTACTCTATCCCTGACTTAGCAATTAGTTTTATTTTCGTAATAAATTTTGTTTAAACGTTAACTGCTGAGTTCACCCTTTTGTTCGTTTTCTCTGCCGTAACAACATTTGCATTCCAATTTCCAGTTTACCTTATTTGCACATTTTAGAACATGAAATTAGTTTCCTTTGTAAACCTCTCTCGCTCTGAGGTTACGGAGCCTTAAAGGGAAATAGCTCGACCAGGCTACTGGGCAACTGTTTCAGTTGAAATGTTTAGGTTTGAAGATTGCGAAGTTGCATGGAACTGAGGAACTCAGTCACAAACATGATTACTGTACAGCAGAACTAATTTTATACTTATAATGCTTTTTTTTTATACATCAAACTCCTTATTTCTTAAGAAGACAAGAACCGAGGTAGCTGTTAGCATATATATATATATATATATATATATATATATATATATATATATATATATATATATATATATATATATATATATATATATATATACTGCTAACAGCTACCTAATATATATTGCAATCTTAAATTTCTATAATATATATATTGCAATCTTAATTTCTAAGAAAACTTGATATTTTAACCTTCTTACTCCCTCTCTCCGTCTCTCTCTCTCATTTCTCTCTCTCTCTCTCTCTCTCTCTCTCTCTCTCTCTCTCTCTCTCTCTCTGACATTAAAGTCGAACCTTTGACAACAACGACGCAGAAAGTGACGACGTTGGAGACGTTATCAGTTGACGCCAGGTTACAGATGATAGAAAATGCCCACACAGTAAGTTTTTCCGTTAAAGTCCTATCACGATGTTTATACCACCAGACATTTGGACATCCTCTCTACTTACAATGCCATACAGAGTTCAAAATACTTCACGATTTTGCGGCAGATTAATGATACAAGGATCAACGTGTTTTTTCAGTGATCCATACCTCTTTGTTGGAGGTTGGAAAGTGGAGAACCGTACGTCATAGACGTCTTTGTATTTTGTTTTGCTTAATTTACATATACATCGATTATCTGTAATCGTCATTGATGCACCGAACACGTTTTACTTTAAGACATCCTTTTCAATTATTGACATCCATTTGCCATATATGCCTTATGGGATCATGACAGCGTCCGTCATTTGTAAGTACCTAAGTCTGTATGTCTGTCTGCTCAGATAACATCGAATTACCTATTATTTTTATATTTGGTATGGTGTATAAGAAAATTAAGGAGAACTTTTTTTTGTTTTTTGGCATTTTGGGTAGATTTGAAAGGATATAAACAAGGTCAAAAAATGCGAAAATGGTAAACAATCCTCTTCTGAATCAACATTAGTATCAACTTGTAAGAGTTACGAATCTTGCACTGTCGCGTTATTTTCAGCCAAAGTGTCAATCAACATGATCAGAAATCACAGTTAAAATGTTGTGTACAATTTCATATTTCACATGATGCTATCATCGAACTGCTAAAAGTGATGGGATACTTTGTAGATGTACACTATTGAAAATATTACCAGTACCAAAAATTCACCTTTTATATTCTAAAATTAATTTTAATGGAGTTCAGTTTTAAATACATTTCTTTGGATGGCTTCCATCTTTTCTTTTTAAAAGAATTTGTCATATATAACTTTCAACTGAGGTTAGGCTCTTACAGATGACGTACTTCATTTTTGATGGAATGACGGCGAAATTTACACATTTTGATTTAAAAAGGAAGGCAATCTTCCTATATTTTGTAATAAACTTTCCTCTAAAATGTCTGTAAGATATATTGTATTGAAATTTTATTTGTTGCCCTGTATGATTTCATTCAGATTTGAGTAGCATATCGCAAATTTTTATACTTTCATTTTTTTGGCCACATTTCTAATTTTAGTGAAATGTCTTCACATTTGAAACTTACTGCGTGACAGATTCTATATCAGGCATGTCGAACTTGCTTGTGCGCAGATCGAATTGGAGCACAGTAACACTGAGTCGGTTTTTTGCTCTATTCGCAAAATAAAATTCTCTCTTCTACTCCCAGAAATATTATCAAAACTTACAGCCTTTTGTCCCTTGACCGATTCATCCTAATTAAAAGGTATACTGTCACCTGTTCCAAATTTGCCACAGTTACCGTGGAAAGAGAAAATCTAACCAATCACAGATTTTAGGCGGGTGGCCGCTTTTTAAAAACAGCGCCCGTACATGGACATTTTGAATACCAAGGAACGCCCCTTTGACCATATATGGGCTTATTCAGATTATACGTGACTATATACGTTTAAGTCTACTGTGTAAGATGGTTTAATTTGTATTCTATCAGTACGTAGGAAAAAGTGCACCGCTTAAGAAAGTGATCTATGTTCTCATGAGTTGAACTTTTCAATTGCTTTAAGCAAACCAACTTTAATTTTTAAGGACTTTGATATCAGTTCGTTGAAAATGTCAACATCCCTTTTTAAGTTTTAATAAGATTCTCGCTCCGTTTTGGAAACAGTAAACTTATATCGTCCAGTGTTCCACGCACATTATCCTTCGCGAGGCGATCAATTTTATCAGCCACACATTATGTTTGATATTTCAATTTATCATTTAGAAAGTAAAATGGCAAAATACTTCTACTAAAAGCGATTTTGATGGCAAATTTCGAAATGCTATCATCAGTAACATGGTTCAAATTGACCGTTTCATCACCGATATGCACATACGAAACCCCCAGCGGTCATTCCTGAAGCACATGAATCAAATACTGCCAATTTTTATTAAATTTCCAGAAAATGCAGTCAAGCAAAATCTCGTGAATGTTTAATATGCGAGTAAATCTTACCTTCTCAACGTGTGGTAAAATTTATAACAGTGTATGATACGGCCAATATAGGTATTTACAATGAGTCTTCTCTATTATGATGGACAGTTTTAAATCAGATTATAATCTGAGATACTCTGCGATTGCGAATATTTCCATTTTATATCGGCTTTCAAGGTTTTTCAAAGGGATTTTAATGGCACTAATGTCTATTCACGCTCAGATTTCTGAAGTTTATGAAGCAGTCGTGTACAACAACATCATCATTGGTGAAGTCAACCAAGCCGCCTTGAACAAACTGCCAGAAATGGTGTACGGTAAAGAAAATTGGTCCTTGAACGAGGTCGAAGACATCATGGCGACGCTGAGAGCATGTCGGGAGACGGCGGGACTCAGCGGTGCCAACAGAGAGGTAATTAAGGAAATGGTGAATCACAATTATCCTAGAGATTACACAGCAGTAATGATCGCAGGCTTCTGGCAGGAAATTTTAACTTTGTCTAGTCGTCAGATTTCAGCAATGGGAAGTCGAATTCATTTTCACGCTATATCCTGACATGCGACCGGAAGTGACTTCATCAGCGAAATTACGATGAAAACTCATCTCTCACGTTTTACTTCTTGACGGGCTAGCTTTCCCTCGAGAAAAATTTAAATGAGCAGGTGAAATGATATCTTCAGTCTCAGAGACAAGCCTCAACGTGGTTTATACTATCCTTTTGTACCTAGGGGGTCTGTTTTGCGTTAAATAAACTTGAAGTGCGTCGGTCATCAAAAGTGAAAGAGTAAAGTAGGACGTTAAAATTGAATGTTAGAATCCGATGTTATGATAGAATTACCTCCTTTGATTTCGTTTGATTTTGATTTTGTGTGCCCCAGGCACAATGATAGGTTTTTGAAAGCTGGCGGAAGTCGGATATGCGCTGATATGCCCCTTCAAATTTCTTATATGACTAGCGTATACGTCGTACGCGGTCGGTCATGTTACATATCGATATATGTATTTTGAAATTCTTAGAGAGAAATTGTGTATCTGAAAAGTCTTTATAGGTATATCATCGCAAGAGCGCGGGGTCGCCGGGAAACACTCGTTGTAAATTCTGGTTTATGTTTCAGAGGAGCGGATGTTTTTGTCATTTGTCAGGATTACAGAAGGGTACCTGAAATGGCAGGCGGAAATTAAAGGACGCCGATGCACAAACCGCTTGAATACCGATATAGTGACGTAACTCGTTAATCACAGGCATTGATTCTGTCTTGCCTTCGGTGTTGAGAGCCCTACTCTAGAAATTCATTGCAAAATAAAATAATACCAGCCACTTAAAAAGTATCTTTTACAAGAAACTCAAAACTATTTCCATACTGTTGAGATTCATTCTAGACAAACAGTGAGAATTGTACGTAACTACATCGAATATGTCTTTGCGAGCAAGTTTCCGCAACAAATTAGTCCAGAAAATGCTGCAAAAGTTCAACATTTCGGGGAAATATATCGAAAATAACAAAAGAATTAATAAGTAAGATTTATAGGAGACTCTACCTTCAGTATCATCCGACAATTCAACTGAGCTCAGAAATAACAGAAGGGCGCTGTAAAGCGGATTAATTGAAGAGTTTTCATTTGGAAGTTATTTGATGTTCCCTTATTTGCCTCTACAGTCTTTCTTTGAAATGATGGACCGTGTGCTCGGAGTAGATATTAACAAACTGTCAGAAGACGAGAACTTGGTAAGGCATTTATTTTTAGATCATCAAGCTGCTTATCGCAGATCATATATTTACTAGAGTATGAACATTGTTAATATACCTGCCAACATCTATCTATCTTTCTATGTCTCTGTCTGTATTTTTTCCTGTCTGTCTACATATCTTTTTGTGTCTATCTGTTTGCTGTTCAGCGCCATCCTATCCGCTTATCGCTTATCTGTCTGTGATATATATATATATATATATATATATATATATATATATATATATATATATATATATATATATATATATATATATATGTTTTATTTTACAAGTAACAAGGATAGTACTCTCGCTGCCCGCTGCCTGTCTGCGCCCTCTCTCTCTCTCTCTCTCTCTCTCTCTCTCTCTCTCTCTCTCTCTCTCTCTCTCTCTCTCTCTCTCTCTCTCAATTTAAAGCTTATGTACTGAATCTTAACAACCTTGCAGTAAGTCAAGTAAAATTTCAAATGACTTCAGTCAATGTTCTAAAAATGTTCGCCGATGAAATGACTAAACTGAGATATTACTCTGTGTTGCTGGCAGAGTGACACCTTTAGTGGAGAAAATAAACGTGTACGGTGTTTTCTTTGGTTGCTAGCTGAACCACGTGGCCAGTGATGTTATGGTTTCCATGGAGAGCTATGCAACGGACATCTCTTCAAACATGGCGACGGGGCAGAAAAACGAGACTAAAACAGGACACAACTTAGGTAAAGACGCCGTCATTTTTGTGCGGTGTGCTTCCAATCGATAAATCATCAATATATATGCCTGCCAGTATGTACCACACGGTACATATGGGCTATCCTTATTTGTCAAACAGCATCCATGCAATGATTTGATGAATATTCCACTTTTTTACAAAGTCCATTGATTTTGTTTTCTTTGAGTTTGATAATCGCCAAAAAAGCCGCCTTCAACCGAAGCGCTGAATAACCATTGAAATCGTAGTACAAACAGCTCACTTCTAATTAACCAAACGAATTAAAGGGATGTCACAATAGCTCAACATTTGACATTTTCTCTACTTTTGTCGCAGAAAGCAACTACATTTTCTTCTTTTTCTCCCGATTCTTTATTAAACTACAAATTTTTAGCCTTACAAACATAACACATGGTGTAAGTATGCAATGTTACTGTCCTTAAACAGTTTCTTGTTGGGCTAGTAATCGGCTAAACTTGAAGATTACACATTCACAGGCTGCGTTGACAAGTCGGATTTCTTAGACAATTCTGTATGACTTTGGGAGTGGAACAAGAGACTGTATTTTTCAAAGAGAACAAAAAAGTACATCAAATGCTCAACTGATGAAGCTTCAATCCGAAGCGGTGAATGAGATTCAAAACGTAAAAGGAACTTACAAGCCATGTCTATTTAACTCGGCAAATTAAAGACGCCATTGTATTAGTTTGAACAAGAACGGTATCAGAACAAGCCGCCATGCGAGAGGACGTACGTACATGCACGTTACAGTCGAAATGGCGCCATTTCATTGATGTCGCAAAGTTCTAATTAACAACAGACTTTTCATTTAATTTAATAAATTTTACTTCGCGAGTCGAACACCTTGTCTGCCTACATCGTTGACAACATGCAATGTTATTGTTGTTTAAGAATTTCTAGACGGACTAGAATTATGTTGATTCAGAAGATTACGCATACGCAGGCTGCATTGACAAACTGAACTCTAGACTATTCCATAGGGTTTTAGGAAGAGCACAATAAACTGAATTTCAAAAACAGAGCAACAATACTGAAAAAAATACATCAAAGGGAACAGTTATTTGAGTTTTAATCCAAAAGTGTGGATAAGCATTCAGACCGCAAGAATGAACTTACGACTTCTGTCTATTTACCTCAACAAATTAAAGACGCCATTTTTATTAGTCGAAACAAGAACGATATTGAAAACTTCAAGGTTACAATTATACTCAGTACTCAGGGTACTGCTGAAATTGATGTTTGCAAGTTCTTATTAATGACATACTTTCGAATTAAAATTACAAACTTTTGCTGTACGACTTGAACACCACTGCTTCTACGGTAAATCAGGAATATATATATATATATATATATATATATATATATATATATATATATATATATATATATATATATATATATATCCTAGCGATATGCTGGATGTCATCCGTTTATTTGTCAATTTGTTAGATTCAATTTGATGTTTAATTTGCTGGCTGCATTCTATATATCTTTCTCAGAATGCTTTCATCCGAATGTCATTTTTTCTAGATCCTTAACACAGCTAACCACGAGGACTTACATTTTAAGCACCATTCAGTTTATTCATGCGGACGCCCGATCAAAGTAGACAGCACATATAAATTTTCTGAGCGAATGAAAAATATGAAGGCGTCATAAGAAATGATACCCGAATAATGAAACAGCCACATTCCTATTTTGTGAGCGTGTTCGATAGGAAGCTATTAATTTTGATTGAAAAGCAATGATTGTTTACTGCGTTATGATCACCTTTGACCCCAGATCCGTGTTTGCCCATTTCCTTCGGTTTCCTTTAAAATATCATTGAGATATCAATGTGTTTACTTCAATTGCAATAATGGAAAGGAAATGAAATGTAATTTTGCTTTATATTAATACAGCTTCCTGGGTTATTTTGAGATCAATGTTGCTTTAGAATGTTTTTCGGATTTTTTTTCCAGAACTCCGGGTAGAGACCGTGACTGCCGAGGACGTTGACCTGGAGACAAAAAGCCTCATTTTCTTTGACGAAGTCCGAGAAAACAGCATCAAACTTTTGTTGACGAGTGAACAGCTTACTGCTAGTAATGGTATTGTCATCTGTCATTTGCCATCCCAGCTACATGTATGATACCGCCCTCAAGGGAGCTTAGTATTAATGTTAGCCTCGGCACCTTGACTTTTATGCGACGTTCCTCATGTAAAAGATTAGGTGCAGTGAATGGCATGAGTGTGTTCGCAGTTGTGATAGTCGCCAAATTATGTGCAAGATTCGGGAATGCAACGGTTCACTTGCAGTCATCGGTATTACTGAACTAGAAAAAAAAGGTGCCCAAGAATCGCTCGACCGATATGCAATTGCGATTATTTTCTCCAAACCGAAGCGTTGGTTTATAATTTTATCCTCTTTTCCGCTCTGTGGTTTTCTCACTCTTTCCATACACCCAAGGGTTTATGCTATTACGTACTTCAATAGTGTTATAGTCACTGGTTTCTCCTACGCTGGTGCCCGCCAAGTTAAAGAATGGCTTTCTGCAAATACAAATCAAAAGACCTAATATTACAAAAAGCAGCCAATTTTTACACAATTATTTTCAATTATGTAATGGACCAATAGTTATGAATACTTCTCTATGGTCTAATAATTAGGACTAGGTGACTCTCACGTTCTATGGAGCCCCTGAATATAACTACTTAGAATGTTTTATATTACTTTATTTTTCAAGATTTTCCATCAGTAATTTAGGTCACCGTACACTCCTGTTATTTGTATGACGTAAAATATAACTGCACATACTTGTTTCACGAGAGAGAGAGAGAGAGAGAGAGAGAGAGAGAGAGAGAGAGAGAGAGAGAGAGAGAGGGGCAGACAGATAGAGACAGACAAGAGACAGACTGACGGACAGAGTGACAGACAACTACAAACCACAAAAACAGAGAGACAGAGACAGGGGCAACTAAAGACTGAGAGAGAGATAGTGACAGACAGAGACGGATTGTTTGGAAAGCTAGTTCTGAGATCAAATTTATTTCGCGCATGTTTTCAACGATTCGCCTGTGATCTCGAATAAAACTATTGTTTTATGTTTATTGAGTGAAGCAAACAACTATCATAAAATCAGTAAAAGGGTAAAACTTCAAACTTTCAGGATTTCCACCGGACGAGATTAAAATATCGACCATCAAGTACAGGAACTTGCATCGATACATCGGAACAGACTTTGAGGAGGACGATGTCAATGACAGCCAACGATTGGAAACGACGGTCATCAGTCACGTGATTTCCTACCTCATCATAGGTGACGTAGTGGACAGCGATTACGTCAATAGGGAGCACCCTGTGTATCTGACTTTCAAAAATACAGAGGTAAGTATTAAGGTAGAATGCGCCGCGGGACAGGTAATCGGACTCTCTAACTTTTACAATTCTTTTCTGATTTACCACTTGTGGGGGCTCATTTTAAAGCCCTTGGTGTAAGAAAACTTTTCACCATCTTAGTTTTTCGAAAATCGAAACTTTTATTTTTTGCCCATAGAGTTAGCACAGGCAAAGCGGCCATTTTGAATTTTCAAAATCGGTAAATTTAGGGTAAATTGTTTTTCTGGTACCAAAATTTGACTTTTATTCTTGATTTTGAAAGAAAATGGTTGCAATATTCCTTAAGGAAAGTTTAAGCAAAAGTTTCAGTTTTCACTTTCAAAGCGCATACTACTTACAACCTGATAATACTCGTGTTGACGATTTCTAAGTTAGGACCTTGACCGCTGTATATTTATCGTACAGTGTTCACAGTTTTTTTAGCGCGTGAATACTGCACATGAATGCCAGACATATCAACTGAAGCAAATGTGTTTTTGAAAATCGAAAACTTTATTGATCTTGCTAATTGATTACACAGAAGATCAAAAAGGTTCCGCAGTTTTGTGCGCAGAATGCATCGAGTATTGGAAGCAACAACTACTTCATGCGCATTGTATAGTCATGATAGTATTCACATCGAACGATGACGCTAACCGTATGTTTCGTTAACTGACTACAAGAAGGTCCGATATATGTGTTATTTTCTTTCCCCTCGCGTGTGTCTCCAAATCCAATTACCGCTCCTAAGACACTTCGGTAAAGCAGGCTAGGTAATTTATCCGGAGGACGAGAGATTTCATTACGAATTATCGCGTCTCTGGTGATTTTCTTAATCCAAACCTAATCAGCCTGTGAAATGGAACGTGGAAATGAGCATGATGACGTGAAATGCGATTAGGTGAAGCCCTGCTCGTGTTAGGGGGTGCGACCTTCGTCTGTTTTGTTGTGTTTACTGTAAGCTTGTCATCCCATTTGAACCGTAATTATGTAAACTCTGAGATATGGATAGTACGCGTCTCTATACCCTAAAAGATTATATACTTTTGCTCAAACATTCCTCAAAGGAACTGTAAACCACACTATTCCATGTCTCATGTTTATTTCAGGACACCCCTGAGGACCATGCTGATCTGTGCGTGTTTTGGAAATTCGACGAAAGGTGAAAATCATCCATCCTTTTGAGACATTGCTGGATGTAAGATGAAATTTGTCAAAAATGAATCGGCCGATATAATAGAAGAGAACGTTCGATAAACCCTTAAAACTATGAAAGTTGGTGGCGCTTTTCCCTCAATCTGGAGCGTCGTCACCATTTTCCACGAGCATGTGTGTATGTGTGTTCGAGTGTACGCATCCACATGAAACGGTGTCATATTAGTTGTGTGCATGTGTTTCCACTGTACATGAACAGACAAGCTTAAGTACTCAAGCACAGATCATTTTCACCATATTTAGAATCATTAATGTATCGCATACCACGTGATTTTCATTTCACACCGTTGTGGGTTGAACAATCGTCAGTTTACGCGGATATAAATGGAAAACAGAACTGAAAAAAATGATTTTCTTTTAAGCTTTCCAACGAAATTAAAATTAATGACTTAAGTTTCTGCCTTAAATTTCCACAGGTCTACAAACGGCGTGTGGGCGACTACTGGTTGTGATGTGGACGGAAGGACTGAAACCGATACTACGTGTAGATGCGATCATCTGACTAACTTTGCCGTTCTGATGCGTTTCACTCCGGACAAGGTAAGTGGATTTCTTGCGGCGAGTTGTAAATATCGGAGCGACACGTTCAGATCTCGCGGATAGTGTAAGTTTTCACTGTTATCGGGAGTTCAAATACTGCGAAAGCCAACATAGTGAAGTTTTGAAACGGTAGGTAAAAATAAATGGACGCATTCAACACAATAGTCCAGTTTGAGATAAGCTGGCTTAGCCAAATATTCCGTCAAAGAGTTTATGAAAATGTTTTACTTGCATAAAGCCACCCAAAAGCTGTCCTCGCTATTCCGAGAACGTGTTCACCGGAAATGTTAGGCGATGTTCTAGCTGATTCTTATTACATTGATAAGTTTTGACAGGATCCAGGAAAATTTAATGTTGGTTCTTGTACATTTACTAGTTTTAGCATTTCTGTAATTTCATGAATCCTGCTCGCTATTCCAACAACACTGCTGTCTAATATGCCAGTTTACCTTTAAGCCCAATGTTACATCGGAAGCAGATGACAAGGTCTGGAAAATGATAATTCAGTTGAGGGGTACATTTGTCTTCTATCACCTGCAGGTCATTTCACATGGCAATTCGATGGCGTTGGAACTGCTCACATACATTGGTATCATATCATCCATCATCTGTTTGCTGTTTGCAGTTCTCGTCTACGCCTACCTCAGGTAACACCCACCCGTCTTCTAGAGAGAGAGAGCATCTGCTCAGCTTTTTTGGACGAGGGGTGAACAAAGGTTATTGTACTGGCTTAGCCCGCGTTGACTGCCACGGTATCAAACAAAAGTACATTCTCTTAAACTTTAATTGGCGGACACGGCGATGACGCTTAGTAATTCCAGTCAATTACGTGCATATACATTTAATGCGACAATTGAACTTCTATAGAGTCTGCGCTAGTATGTAATATTGCCGGTTTAGTTTGCGGACCCATTGAGAATTTGCAGTTGAAATATTAATATTACAACAAACATTGAGAAAGATATTCTATCCGAACATAGCTTATGTGATCAGAGAATTGACATAGTAGTATGCGCAGATATACAGGACGATAACTTGACAAGCTTGTTTTAATATGTTATAATTTGCCTCACAGCCAACCAGATTGCGATCTAACAAGATAATTCTCTTGATTGTCTTTGAATTTTTATTTTCTTTGACATTTTTTTTTAATTTTCGCTCACAGATTGTTGAAAATTCAACGGATTGTCATCCACGCCAACCTTTCAATTTCCCTAGCTATTGCTCAGTTGGTCTACATCAGTGGAATCCAGGCAACATTCAATGAGGTAGGGGCGTGAAGTTATATGCTGTTGCAAAAGAGACAAAAATATTTTATGTCATGATGTTCCCCATACAGAAGAAAACTAGAGAAAACTTATAAGTCAAACCATATTATTACAGTTGTATCGCTAAAACGCTCATTGACTATCTTCGCTATAATTGGAGTGGCTGCGAACCTGATAGTCTGGGACGTCTCCTCGGGTACGTTGCGCCTCCATCGAAGTTAGGTTTCGGTTGGAGCGTAGCGTATACCTTATAACCACAGCAAGGAGAGGTTCTGGACTACAAACCTGAAGTCATTGATTATTGCGAGGTTCAACTTGAACTCCATCAACAGAGTTTAGGGCTTAGGCCAGTGAAGGTATATATTGAAAACGTATCGCGCGTCGTGTCATGGTCGTTTGATAATATAGAAATTTGTGTGGAATTTTTTTCAGGGACTGTGCACCACTATTGCCGTGCTGTTGCACTACTTCTTCCTGGTATCTTTCATGTGGATGCTGCTAGAGGGCGTACAACTCTACACCAAGTCGGTCCACGTCTTCGCGACGGGTATACGTACGTGGGTGTTCATGGTCGCTGGCTGGGGTAGGTCCATCTCTCTCTATGATTATCATTCTTCAAGCTGTCAAACAGACCGTGTAAACCAGAGAATATAACAGAATAGATTCGCCCGTTGTTGCAATTTTAGTGGCTCCGTCAACAGTGCAGAATGTTTTCGGGAAGCGCCACCACAAAAGTGTTTATTTTACAGCAGCAACAATCATTTTCTCAAATCCGGAACGAAATTAGTTTGAAAGTAGTTGGGTCTTCCCTGTTTCATGTGAGAGGTAACTTTTTGTCAGAATATTACAGAATAATCTAAATAACTTTATAAAGAAAAGCCGTGGTATCAGATTTGTGAAAACCGTTACGAATTCAAAATCCTTTGTCAATCTGGGTTTTTTTCCAGGGATTCCTGTCGTTGTTGTGTCAATTAGTCTTCCAGTTCGATATGAAGGTTACGGAAGCGTTGACCGGTAAGACTGTCGTTTTATCATAATTGTTAGACTGTCACCCATTCGCTTGGCTTTGCTCCTCTGTGGTTCTTGGCTGTGGGCCATCGAATTCTCCCCTTGATATACGCGACAGCCTACCACTAACGCGAGAGTCTGCTGAAATTTATTTCTTTAGTTTATTATGGTTTGATATTTATATGTCCATGGACTTAGAGCAAGTCTATATGATTGTAAAAAGCACTAGAAATCTGTTTATAGTTGATAGGTACAAACACCGAACCATAACATTCAAGTTCAAACACTATATCCCTTTTATCTCAGACAACTGTAGTTGTCTGAGCTTTAAAGAGATACAGTCGTCGGAACTGCTCAAAGGTCGTTTGGGACGCGTACGACCAATGGCAACACTGTATCCAAGGTACGATGGTGATTGATGAAAGTTAAAACATGTCTGTCATAATCTACATCGTATAAATTAAATGTTGCAGCTGTGATGACGAGGTGCATCTAGATATCGTGCACGAAATGCATTGTTTGTAAACAAGATACTCGTCACAGGTGCAGTTCCGACGACCGTTTCCCTTTAAACGAGCGACGAAGCATTCAGACTTCGGCCATCTGGATGTCTTCGTTATTGCCTTGGGATTGTCTCCAATCGTGCTTTTTCTCATTCATGTCTTTTGATTATTCGGTTTTTATGGTAAGCTAGTGAGCTAATTCTTTATTATTTATGTGTTTATTTATTAATGGAACGTGAGTTGTCGTGCACTTTTTACCTTACTTCTGACTATTTGCCTAAATGGAGATGTCAAACTGGAAGGTCTTTGCAATATTACATGCATAATTTCTTAAGGGAATTTCTTGGGGAATAAATAAATAAATAAATAAATAAATAAATAAATAAATAAATGAATAAATAAATAATTAAATGATGGAATGTCTTGTACAGCTCCATTTTTGATAATGTTTTCACAGGCACAAAGTTTGTTTATCATCGAGATGCAGTGTCACTGAAAATCGAAACAACGAATAGATCATAAAGTTGTAAAACCTGATTGGTTGTTTCTGTTAGTGAGGAAAACTTTACCGGGAAGGTCAGATACAAACTGTTTGAAAGTCGACATGGCTCAGAACGGGTTTTGGTCGTGTGAGGAGAAAAATCGCCTGAACTTTAAGTTATGTGACGAGTTAGGGTAGATTGCCCGTTATAATTAGACTAAATGTAGCGAGATGAGAATTAATGAACTGTCAATTATCTTGCGTCTTTAACTCGGTAATATCGATAACCGAAAGAACATTTGTCTCTTACGTTTCAGATGTTGGCTGTCACTTGACCATGGCTTAATATGGGCATTTTTAGCACCTGTACTAGTGGTGATCTCGGTAAGTAGCAATTACACGTATACATTCTATTTTTAGGATGTTTATGTGGTGAGAGGTGTAATTTACTCGACACGACTTCATGCAGTTTGAACAAAATCACGTTCGTGGACTCAAGGTTTCTGACGCTCTCGATGAAAGGTGGGCATATCATCATGAGGAGTGACAACTTACGGACGTAACGTTGTTACAATACTGCACATGCCCCTAAGTGTCGAGGTTTCTGTCGTCTTTCCAGCAAACGAGAGCGAGTACATTTAACCTTAAACTTAGTCTTATTAGTGTGCTTAGGCCTAAAAAAAAAAATTGTGTGTTTCCGGTAACCCGACCTACCCTAGTTCAAACCCCCCGACCCTAAACTTTTTTTGGACCTTGAAAACAAATCCCGCGAGATTGGCTGGGAAAAGTTTTAAATCACGGGTGATTTCATGACGTCATTAAACAACAATAGCGACTGCTTGTGCAAGCATGTTTTCCGTAACATGTGAGAAATGCGATCACGTTCAAGAAAAAATGTAAAAAGTGTGAGAGGCTCCCCACCTAACTATCCAAAATGTTTTTGTGTCGAGTTTGTGTTTAATTCGTTTCAAAAATGTGTTCCTATATTCTTATCCGATTTTTTGTGTTAATGAAAATGTTTGTTTCACCTCGGATATTTGTAGGGAAGTTTGGATTAGTGTGTACGGTAATGTTTTGTTTGTGTGGGGAAAGCTTATGGCGAGACGCAGCCGGACCTATGGTGTTACAAAGTTGATGAGTGGCCCTTTGACGCTTGCGTTTCGAAACCCGAGTGTGGTTTCTCATCAGTCGCAATGTAGATTCTTTCGTTAGTTTGTGTTTGTGAAATTTATTTTAATGTATTTTAGTGGTCTTGCTCTTCGAATAGCGAGGCAAGAATATCAATGTTTGGGTCTCGTTGTGAGTCCGTTTGGTGGTCTGGTTTGTTTGTTTTTTGTTTCTTTACTTCTGTAAATTTTGTTTTTACTAGTGTGTCTTTTAGGTTTTTGTTTCTCTTGTAAGCAATGATTGGTGATTCTGGAATAGATTCCTTAGTGTTGAGTCCTTCTCCAGTTCAGCCAAATGTTTCAAAAGACTTCCCTTAAGATCTTTTGTTTTTATGTAAGGGCTGTATATTGTACTGAAGATGAGTTTGTTTGTTGCTTCTTTACGTGTACTTGTACAGTTTGTTAGTGTATTACGAATACTGTGGTTTATATTTTCTGTTATATTCGTGATTTCATTGTTTTTGTATTCTCTGTTGAGTAGTTTGTTTCTAAAGAAAGCGACTTTTTTAGTAAAGTCGTCATTGTTGTTTCAAGAGCGAGCGTATCTAAGGATTTCACCTTTGATAAAGCCATTAAATGTTGCTGTCGGGTGACACGATTCTCTATGTAGAAATTGGAATGTGTCTGTTGGTTTAGTATGTGTTTTGATGTCGAGGATATTTTCTTTGTGGTATCTTGCACCTTTGAAAACTACTACATCTAGGAATGTAATTTCTTGCGTTGAGTTTTCGTATGAAAACTTAAACGTTGGTGCATTGTGTGGATTTTTGAATGAAGTTAGTGAGTTCGGTTTGTGTTCCCAGAAAGATTGCAAAGACATCATCTCTGAATCTTTTCCAGAAGTGAATGTTGTTGAGGTTGTTACGATTATTTTCTTTTCAAGTTCATGAAAAGCAATGTCTGCTATCTCTGGCGAGGCATTCGATCCCATGCTGCGGCCGCGGGTTTGGCGGAAATATTGCTTGTTAAATTCAGAACTGTTGTGTTTGAGAATTAGTGAAAGCATTTCTATTAAGTCTTCTGTGGGTGGTTTTTTGATGCCGTAATTTGTTTGAAGCGAGGTTTGTGAGTTTAATGTTTCACTGACTAGCCGAATCGCTTCGTCGTGAATTGTGTTTGTGTCCATCGACACCACGTCGAGTGTTCAAGAAATGCATGTTGGGGGAAATTTGTTTTTTCTTTTTCTTGTATGAAGTTTGTTGTGTCTTTTATATTTGACGGTTGTTGCTGGACCAGTGGTTTTATGAAGTAATCCAGGAATTCTGAAATTCTGTTAGTGGTACTGGAGCAGCCACTAATTATTGGTCTCCCTGCAAACGTTGAGTTTCAGGCGGCGGTTTGTGAATTTTAGGCAATAAGTACCAATGCGGGGTACGGATTTTTATGTTTTTTGGATCGAGATACTTATAAGTATCATGGTCGATGTGTTTGTTCTCGTACATTTTGTTTAATAGTTCGTGTACTTTGTTTACTGTTTGTTCTGTGTCGTCACTGTCTAGTTGTGTATAATACTGGATGTTGCGTAATTGTCTTTTGCATTCGTGTATGTAATCTTTTGTGTTGACAATGACGATGCCTTCTTTTTTGCAGAGAAAAAAAAATACCAAAAAAAAATTTTTTTTCCTACCTACCTACCCTATTTCTGAAGAGCATGTTACAGGAAACACACAATTTTTTTTTTTTGGCCTTATGTCATGACGGCCTTGGAAATGTGCGGCGAGAAATGTCTTCCCAAAGTGTTGGTGAGCGGACTGTGGTTTATAGCTCAGTCAATCGTTTGTTTAATCATTGTGCCAATGTGAATAAAAGTCCCCAATAAAATTCTACATCAGCCACTATATACTCATAAGAAATATACAGAAACCAAAAATAGTAGTAAATAATCTTTTCCTTTGGCCTTTGCCCTACGGTTGCTTGTTGAGTCCTGTTGGTTTTACCGTATCTTTAAAGGCAAAGAACCCCTTCTGCTACAAAAAAAGTTTAAACAGCGTCAACCGAGAAAAAAGAAAGTGTCTCGGTTATCACAATCACTAAAGTGAAAAATGTGACGGGGAAAAAAAAGAATGGCCAGTACGGGGCTCGAACCCGCGACATTCGCGTTATTAGCACGACGCTCTAACCAACTGAGCTAACCGGCCAGCTGTTATGGTGAGGCGATTTTTTTGTCTATATACAACATTATAATGTTGTTGAGTTTATGTACCTGTCCCCTTTTCATATGTTCTGTGATACACAACGTGTTTGTTGCTGTGTTTACAAATATTCTATTATTCAAGCTGTTTCGCAGTTCTAATTTATTGTTCAATCCTGTGACATCCTGCCTCCTTCGCCGTAGAGTGTACTGTACAGCGTTGTGTGTTCCTGCGGCGCGCGGCCCGGCGTTTTCAGCGCAAACGGCAAGATACGGTCACAGTCGCTCGAGAGCTATTCAGCTCTGGGACTATTCGCCCCATAGACGAGTATACAGAAGCGAGAAATACCCATTTCTCGCTTCTGTATACTCGTCTATGGGGCGAATAGTCCCAGAGCTGAATAGCTCTCGATCGAGCGACGGCATGATACGGTACGCAGGTCTATGTACAGTCGCTGGTCGCACGCCGTTCACGCCGTGTACTCTGTCCTCTCTTCATCAACACACGGTTTCTCTACTACCTCATACTCTGTTCATCGAGCTGATCGAGGGTGAAGCTGAAGCACTTACCTTAAATTTGCAGATCAAAGGGCCTTTTACAGTGGGCAACGAGTGTCAGGAGGTGTGCACCGCGCCCCGGAGATGCAGTACGTGTATGACCTCAACCGCTCGTAATCACAGGGATGGGGTGTGTCCCCGCCTTGTACGGCCTCCCACCACACCTGTACCTCACCACACCACTACAGTGTGAGGCCGTACAACGCCGGTATATCAATATTTAGAACGCTCCTCGGGGACACAAATTTTGATTCTCTATTAAACTTTTATAGTTCTTTTCTGATATACCACTTGTTGGGGTTCATTTTAAAGCTCTTGGCGTAAGAAAAGTTTTGACGGACTCAGTTTTTCGGAATTCGAAAATTTTACTTTTCTCAATAGAGTTACCTAACGCAGGGATGGCGGCCATTTTGAATTTTAAATATCGGTAAATCTTGAGTTATTTGTTTCCCTAGTACCAAAATTTGCGCGGTGACCCCCGATTTTTATTCTTGGTTTTGAAAGAGAATGATTAAAAATTCGTCAAGGAAAATTTTAACTCTTTCACTTTCGAGGCGCGAGCTACCGTAAGTTTGTGCGAATCACCACCTTCTCTCATTTCTAACATTGTCCTTGCTGTCTGTCAATTCCAATACATTGCTAATATATTAAAAAGAATGGCCAGTATGGGGTTCGAACCCGCGACATTCGCGTTATTAGCACGACGCTCTAACCAACTGAGCTAACCGGCCGACTATATGAGTATCAATGCAAGGTCATGAGCTTCTTATTGTATTGTTTCCGTATAGCATTGTTGAACAGCGAATTGATGTTGGCCTGAAAGCAAGTAACATACCAACAACCCTTTTTTTAAAATCTGCATATTCTTTATACACCTGTCAATAGACATTTCTCTTTTCATGGAAATAAGGGACTGTTATATGAAAGACGTTGAGATCATATGGGATCTAAATATATGAATAATTCTTGCTTTTTAATTCTACTTTTTGGCTATCTATATCTATAGGCTATTTTAATAGTAAGAAATGACAATTTTTCTTCGTTGTTTGGCAGACATCTACAATGTAGAGCACCGAATAAAAAAGGTACATTAAGACAGAATGCTCAGGCAAACAGTACAACCAATATTGACCTCTTGAATGGACACTCCCCCAAGAAAACACTAGGGCCCACATTTCTGTCCGGTTTTAGGTTTTTGTTTATTTAATCGTGTAATTAATGGTAATAATTTTTTTATAGGTAAACGTGTTTGTATTGATAATGGTGATTAGAGTCTTCATGACTCTGAAGGCAAACGCTGATAAAACAGAAAAAGAACGTCTGAAGTGAGTATATACCTGCTGTTTATTTTCCCCTTCAGTAAATATTATCATGTAAGAAATATTTCACTAATTTTCTCCAAAAAAGTAGAAATATCTCCTAAAATAGCTTCACAAAACTGATTTTTAGAATATTAAGATTATATGGAGAATGAGCCCGATGTGATGATAGTTCGTATGGTAAGATTAATAGAACTGAACGATGACATATGCGTGGTTTGTCCCTTGAACACATATAAATATAGACTTGCTCCAACTTGGTATAAAACCTGAGTATAATGTTCAGCATATATAAATCTGAATAACCTCTGTTATAAAATGCTGAGACTTAAGGCTAAAAATGAGTCCATTTTGACAAATTTTACATCTCCATCACAATTCTTTCAGAAACTGAAGGAAGTTTATCATTACTGGTATCCTTTTCCTAAATCCACCACTCAGCACACCACCTACGCCCCAATAATGCGACATCCACCCTCTATAGAAAGGCCACCTCCATATAGTGGACTCTTTCTTGGTCCTTTGAGTGACCACTTAACACATGTTTGACAAGTATGACAATTGCATCTGTAATTCTTGTGACATTATTGCTGTGCTCAACTTATGAACTACACATTTTGCATTCTTTTAATTCAATGAACTGCAGATGCATGGAACGCGTATCCCGATTTCTTTTTACAATCACAGTCCCTCCACACATGGAGAAATTGTGGTACAATTTTGGCATTATAGATCATATGCGCGTTCTATAAAAAATCAAGTAAACTTGAAACCGTCATCCTTGACAAATTTCATTTACAACAGAGCTGGTCTTAGGGCGGTATTGATGTTACAACCGCTGCTCGGCATGACTTGGCTGTTTGGGTTACTTTCCTCCTATGACCCATCCCTTCTTTTCAACTACCTGTTCGTCATCTTCAACTCGCTGCAGGTAAAGATACATTACCCCATTTAATTTCATTTTCTCAGGTGCTATAGGGTAAGTTAAGAGACGTTGCTGACGATTTATCTCGAAACCGTCAATTTATGTTCAAAAATTAACAGGACATGAATGTAAACCGAAGTTTGTTTGGCCCATAACATCGCTGATTGATGATTCTTTCATATTTTACTATAGTTTTGGAAATTTTTGACCTTGTGTCCAATATCACGATTGAAGTGATTTTAGTTTCGGATATGCAATACGTGGAGAGAGGGAGAGAGAGGGGGGTAGAGAGAGAGAGAGAGAGAGAGAGAGAGAGAGAGAGAGAGAGAGAGAGAGAGAGAGAGAGAGAGAGAGATATGGGGAGGTAGGAGGTAGGGGAGGGAGGCGTTTAAAAATTCTGCTGCGCCAGATCTGCTAATGAAAGCAACAATATATCGTATTTGCAACGTGTGCATTCGTATAGTGTACATTCTGTATCAGTTTATTCAGTTAATAAGCGAAATTGTTTCCGATGGTCACAATTTCACAGACACTGCATCAACACTCGTGCATGACTGCTCAAGACAGCATCTAGGAAAGAAAATATTGCATTCATGCTGGCAGCGATCTATCGATGATAGACTTGTTTGTATTGTTTTATCTGTATAACAGTCAGTGTTATTATTTTTCAGGGCGTTTTCATATTTTTACTTCATTGTTTGATGAACGATGAGGTGAGTATTAATCAGAGACAAGCAGTGTCGTGGGTGGTAGAGGGGGTACAAATCAATCATAAGTTAGGCCAAAGTAAAATTCTTTGTTTTGTGTCAGTAGGTGATAAAAGAAACGCACACAAATAAATTCTACCACAAAATCAATTTACTTTATTTGGCCGTTTTCTACACACTGCGCATTCCTGTAGCTAAATGCCTTTTAGGGGATACCGTTTTATGTCACCACATGATTCAACGGTTCAGATGTGACTTCCGCAATTGCAAAGAAGTATTTTGTCGATATGTAAAAGTCATGGCTTGGTTTTGCCACAGAATATCTCGAATAATGTAAAATACTGCAAGAAAACGTATTTTTTATACAAAAAATCAAAAGCACGCCCGCATGGACGCAAAGCAACGAATTTACATACTTTGACGTTATAAATATCGACAGTTTATTAAAGGTATACAGTCACCTGTAATCTAAATATGTCCATATATGGTCAAAGGGGTGTTCCTTGGTATCCAAAATGCCCATGTGAGGGCGCTATTTTTAAAAGACGGCCACCCGCTTAAAATCTGTGATTGGTTAGATTTTCTCTTTCCATGGTAACTGTGGCAAAATTGGAACAGGTGACAATATACCTTTAAAGTAAATCCGATAAACCGAATCAGTGACACAGCGACGAATAATGCTCTGTCAGTCGTTTTTAGAACTACTGCAGACGAATGGATTTTGAATACTAGTCTACAGACATAACATATACTATTTATCAAAAGATTTTCAATTGCTAAGATAGTCACGTGACTTCACGTGCAGTCTTTTGTATTAATTACCAAGTCCACGAGTAGATTATTAAAACGCGGTAGTGGTGGTGATGGTCGGAACTGCAGCGCTCATGTTCGTGACCCATAAGATCAATGTAAATTGTATCTCAAACTGTATCGAAGTTACGTTGGCGACTGATGAAGATGTTTTTCATGATGAAAATCGTAATTTTTTTTTAATGTTGCATCTTCATTGGCGTGATGCATCTTGACATTGTGCATGAAATACTAGGACATTCTTTGTAAACAAGAAAGTCGCGAAGGCGCAGTTCACGGCCGACGACCCTTCCCTTTAGGGTGGTTGCGCTTAAACGTTTTTCGAACAATATTTCTTATAAAATATGACATTTGTTATGAATAATAGTACCTTCTGAGTGCCATCATTGAAATTTCTTCACTGGGGGCTCGGTCTCTGATGTTTTCTCATCGTTTGTTTGTTTGTTTGTTTGTTTGTTTACAAATACATAGGTAGAGTAAATAAAAATAGAGCTGAAACATGACAGTGTATGCTTTTGAAATAAAGTAAAAAAACTTCATACTAGATATTTTCAAAAAGCAGGGAAAATAAAGTTTAGTATGGTAGCAATATTTAGGATTAAGGGGTGCGTATTTAGGGTAGAAAAGTTCACTTTTGGCATTATTTATAACAATTTAAGTCCAAAACTTGATATTTATTTTATGAAATATAATATCTTAATTTAAACTTGAGTATATTATGAAGAAAAAACGTCAATTTTGTTTTGCATCATCTATTCATTTTGAGCGAAATACGCTGTGTTATGTGCAAGCCACCTTAACCGTTTGTTTTCACCATGTCACGATGTAGGTAAGGAAGACGTTCCGAATTCAACAGAAGAAGATGAAGTCATCGGTCATGTCATCTTCCGGTACAGAAACCAGTGTGATTACCAAGCAGACAAAACTAAAACCAGACTACAAATCGGTATACACATTAAAAGACGAATATCAAATACTCGATGCAAACTCAAATCTAATTTCTCGTTTCGCATTCTTTATATTTTAATTTCGTTTCCTTAGCTGTGCAACATGGATTACGACTGAGTATTCACTTTCTTAATTATCTTAATCTCGCTGCAAAATTTGCGTCATTTATATTTCCTACGCCTTCCTTCTCTGATCAAGTACGCTCTTGCTCGCACGAGGGCGCTGTCTTCGGTGCCGGGAACGGCGTCCTCGTACGGAAACCAGAGCTATGTGCGTGGCATTTCGATTCGATTATATCTTTATTTGCCTGTAGTTTTGTTTTAGTTTCATGCACTCGTCCTTTGTAAGACAGTCCCTCAGGAGCCCACAGTAACATAGTTGGCTTAGCCAATCGAAGTTTGGTTGATGATCCCATGCAGTGAGACGGGGCCTGTTTCTTGCGCGGCCCAGCTTCAGTTGTAAATCTACGACTTCGATCCCAATCCATGATTTCTCTTCATCAGATGAAACCTCAATAATAACATGTTTAGTACATAAAGAAGCTTACCTCCTGTATTGCCTGTTGCATTAATTGCCGTGGTTTTAAGGAACTACTTGCAGTGTAAAGTTGTTTCCATGTGGTGCAACATGGGGATTAATTCCTAAAAATGTTCCAAACCATTTTTCAGATTACTGAATCATTATTTTAACTTAGATATGTAGAAAATTGTGTATCCTTAAACGACCTTCATTAATAATTGATTATACGTCGCTTTTCAGTAATGACACGAGTCCGAACTCCAGCATTTTGTTTATTTTATTCGCACTGCAGTATGTTCGATTGTTATCTAACACGATCTTTTCTTTTTGTATCGTCGTCGTCATCATCATCATCATCATCATCATCATCATCATCATCATCATCATCATCATCATCATCATTATCATCGCAGGATCTAGCAAAGATTTGTGTAGAGGAGAAAAAACGTACAGGTAGGTACGATCACGTGTCTACAAAACGAAATCTAAACACTTTCAATCGGAACGCTAAAGTAACGGTTTTTAGTCGGCCAGTTTTTACAATACGACGTCGTCGACCGACTGATTGCATGGGTAGCTTGGTAGCTCTTACATATTCTAATGAAAGTTTCTATCCAGTTTTAGTCTTATTCAAAGAATACACGATGATGGCAACGCACAAGATACAAACCCCGTAAATTCCCATTATTATCTCACTGATCAAAGCAGATTCGCTTAATCATCTAATTGTATTTGTCGAGAACTCAAAACTAGGTAGTATGCACTTCGAAAGTGAAAGACGAAAACTTTTGCCCAAACCTTTCCTCAATGAAACGTTCAACCATTCTCTTACCAAATAAAAATAGAGTCACTATGCAAAGTTTTGAAGCAAGCTTAGAGAAACAAATTACCATTCGAAATCACCGCCATCCCGTATTAAGTCTGTGGGGCGAAAATAAAATTTTCGATTTTCAAAAAACTAAGACGGTGACAATTTTTCTTTCTCAAGAGCTGTAAAATGAGCCCCCAAAAATGGTAGATTAGAAAAGAATTGTAAAAAAAATGAGTGTATGAACAATTATCTCCGAGGTGTATTCTACCTTAGGTTTGAATTTCTAACAAGGCGTCGATAATTTTCACAATGCTACGCTCTTGTGTTCACAGCGATAGGGAAGGAAGCTTGGTCGGAGAGTTAGGTGTTCCCGTGGTGTGTTGGACTACGTCATCGTCCTACGTCATCGATAAAACGGACAGTACCACGGATGATAGAGCTGGCAGCGCTATTGCCAGCCAAACGACGATAACTCCTTCAACCGATAGGAGCTTAATCAACGCACGCACCCCACTGCACAGAACTTCGCACAGAACTTAATTCACGGAAGTGAATGACAACTCTTCCTCGCCTTAAATTATTTGTTGTACATCTTACTTCATGTTGGAATGGGCATTTAGTCAGACTTGCTTCTGGTTGGCTTCCTTTCAGAACTTCGTCTTTGCAAGTCTGATTTTCTGAAAACCAAGGTAAAGATGCACGATGGATTCCGGATAAATTTGAGAGTTGAGCCATCGAATTCTTGATGGAAATATATATATATATATATATATATATATATATATATATATATATATATATATATATATATATATATATATATATATATATATATGCACTTGCCAGAATAATTAATTTTGTTGATTGCGTAAGATATCGATTTGATTACAATCTCAAGTAGAGATATTATTTTCATTCTCAACCCTTTCATCACCATGGTTTCACCCAAAACCCATAGTGAAGACCTGTTTACGAGGAATCGATGGTAAACATGTTACTCTGCTGTATGTTTTATGCCTTTTGCAGAGCAAAGATCGGTTGAAAAATCAAGCCAATCCCTATATCGAATTTGAAACAGATTGGTAAAACATAAATGAATGCATAAATGTCATAGCAGTGTATGGACAGAATTCAATATTTCGGCCTTGAATAAGTATGCACACATTCCTTTCGAAAATCAGGCATATCCTTTCAACCTATCCGCAATCTATCTTACAGTTTAATTGTTCAGCTGTACATGACGATCAGAAACACTTGCCCACCGTTGCCCAGACCACTCCATGATATTTTTTTCATTGAAAGATTTACCGCCACACATATCGTACAGTTCACGTATAGTGTACACAAAGTCATCACAGCGTATAGGTGTAAAAGCACTCAGTTAGCGACATAAATATTTTCTACACATTTACAACCCTTTGAAAAGCCGTCCAGCTGTTAGTCCTCCATAGAGTGGCTTTACTACTCAAAATACTGGTGAACAACGTGAACAGATATCTCAGTCGCCTTGTATTCAAAAAGTAGCGCAATTTATTATCTTCATACATATTACAAATGTTGAGATTTACAAATATTTCTTTCTTGTCGCGCAAATATTTGAAATCACAAGTTGTTATTTTATTTATTAGAGGGTATCAAACGTTCGAGCAAGGTGTCTGCACATTCATATCATACGAGCGCCCCCATGAAATTCTACATGTGTGCTTTCGTTTTTGTGTGATACCTCTATCGTGTAAATGTCTCAGTTGTATGAGCCAGTGCTAGTAATGTCCGTGTGTCAATAAGTCACTGTGGATTAGTCTGTCATCGAAAGTAAATGTTAATCGTTTGTACAGTATGTTCCGTGTAGATGTTTAGCCATTAATTTTTTATCAGTGTAAACTTTTGATGTAAAAGCTTCCTTGCCAACGATTTTGCCAAACATTAATTGTTTTGATGTAACTATCAATAAATGTAATTTTTCGAGGAAAAAATGTGCATCGTGTCGATGTGTTTACGATGTTGGGAACATTCCGTTAGGAAGAAGGGTAATTTTAAGCCATCAAAGAAATGGTCGATCCTTCGAAGTTTCCAGAATAAAGGACCGGTACTGATGGCCGCATTCATTTACATGAAGGGTCGAGTATCCCTATGCCACTAGCGTACTTGAAAAGCATGGGCATAAACAAGAAAAGATATGGCGCCTTTTCCGACGAGAAGATGATTTCACCGACAGTCTCAGACGGATATGGCTTAAAAAGAGATTAAGTTTGTCTGGTTCACGAAAACGCTAGTTCGTTATACGCTCAAGTACTCAAGCCATCTCGTGTCCTCTTCTGTCACACGGTCCGGTGAACAATACATTGATCTATCAATTATGATAAATAAAATAGTGCTGTAAAGATTTTCAAAACACATATCTTCTTTTATCGGCTTTTGCGTATAGCTATCACTTTACACTATTTCAAAGAAAGGAGTCCATAATCGTTAACTGCCCATCCAAATCATTTCCGTGGCTTATTTCTACCGATCACAAAACCTCAGCTGTAATATGTAATATGCCAATGAAAGGAAATGTCTGGTACTAGTGAGCAATACGTTGAACTTGAAGGCGTTAACTGAACAGATGCATGCTGGATTGAGTGAGTGAATGTCCCTACGCAAGATATCTTTACTTTTTATACAGAATACAATAACAAAACTTTGATTTCTATGGACATTTGAAAAGAACAAAAAATAGAACTTATCATTTGCCCGTTTAAAGGGATATAGTCGTCGGAACTGCGCATGTGCGAGTTTATTGTTTACAAACAATGTATTTCGTGCACGATATCAAGATGCACCTCATCATTATAGTTGCAACATTTAAATTATACGATGATAGATTATGACAGACATTTTAACTGTCATCAATCACCATTGTGCCTTGGATACATTGTTGCCATGGGTCGTATGGGTCCCATACGACCTTTGAGCGCAGTTCCGACGACCATATCCCTTTAAGGCATTGTGACAACACAATTATTTGTATTACTGAAGATCCAAGTTGTTGGGAAATTAGGTCGACAATTAACAGTAACAGCTCTGATCTATCAACTTAACGATAGGCATAATACGTGAACTACAAGTCTTAGACCATAAATTATCTAACGATGCAGAAGGCGTCCTGGAGCGCCCCCTCCAGTCGAGCAAGAGAATACAATACATATTGTGCTATTCTACCTACAGTTTCACTTCTCAGCTTACAAGCTTACACAGTAAATATTCGAGTCTTGTTTTCTGCAAAAAGAACGATTACAGCAGCCTATGGCCAGAGTGACACCATTGCTCCCCTAATTGCACCGGATATGAGTTTCTTGAAGCATTCGATTTCGAATTTCGAGGGGGTAGAGGATTATTTGGGGGAATGTAGATGGTTGAAGGGGAAAAAGAACAATCCTGTAACGGCCTCAGAAAAAATTCCAACTGACAGAATTAACCGAGAAAAATTGTATTATGGCTGCAGAGAAAAAAAAATCTTGTTCATCGGATTTTTTGGACCAAGGTCCAGGAGCGGCGAGCGAAAATTTTTTTTTTTATTTTTTTTTAGGCCGAAGGTAAACGCGGTTCTCTGGCATTTGCACAGATGCAGAAAAGGCAAGATAATTGTTTCCCTTTTTACCAGAAATATCTCAGACAAGAAACACTGATACTGGTAACTGAATTCAAGACTATATTTCCCAACAATAACATAGGCCATTACATTCACAGTTAGTGTTTGCACAACATATTCTGAATATTTCAACATTCTCTCAGAATAAAACTGAAATGTACAGCAAATCACTGAAATCCAACAATTCAGTATTGTCCTTTAATATTGTCCTGGTGGGACCTAGCATCTGAGTTTTTTCATTTCACTTTGGCCCCATGTTTTGACCTCTTTACCACTGTCTGCACTGTCTCTACACAGTTTACACAATGGTCTAACAACACTGTACTGTGATCGGAGTGAAGTTATATAGTCATCATTCAGATCGTACTTTAACATCGACGCAACCATGTGTTTTGTCATTGCCGTAATTTTTTATACTTTCGATGCAATTTTCATTCAATCGGATGCACCGTCCATCTGCTGTCACGATCTTGTTGAACAAATCGCCGAACGTAATATCAGGACAAACACTGAATAGCGTCTTTAGAACTAACTGTTGGCCATCACGTCGAATGTTGGCGATCAAATTAATACTCATGATGTGACATGTACTAACCTAACCAAATCGACCCACTTTGCGTCGTGATTCGCCAAATTCAGACGTCACAACAACGTGTTGGCAGTCAACTAAGTCCGTACAAACACGTAGGAAGTCTCATTAAAAATCCCGTGCCCGCGAAAACCCGACAAAGTGTAGGGCGCCACCAGCGGCAGTACTAAACATATTTGTAATGCGGAAGTAAGAATTTGCCGCGATCAAAAAAAAAAAAAATTTCCAAATATGCCAAAGTAGAAGCGGCGATTCCGATGAACAATTTATTTTTTCTTCCTGGCCTTATTGCTGCATTTGGAAAAATAATGTAATACGGGACTGACAACAGAAAACATTGCTATCAAAGTGACAGAAATATGCTGCCATACCCACGCCTTCCAACCGCCTAGAAATCATATTACTATACAGTTCTCCCCTTGTCTCTCGTATTCTACATTGACAATTTTGCACTCCATTTATTGGCCTAGGCTGAAAAAAAACCCGGCTTTATCAATCAAACAGGTGGTTGAGTCGTCAACAATCGCTGATATAGAAACACCAACACTGAATAATAATCTTCACATATTGCCGGTGGCTGAAGAAAATGGTGTTCTGTTTTTGAAGAACCAGATAGATAGAACAGTGCGCTCATTGATTTCCACACAGATCGATGATTACCTCTGACCTTTGACCTTAACGAGCTCTGTTATTCTGCCAGAGGCTGTCGGCTTGTTTAAAACCATTTTGTGGAGGGACCGACTGTGGTTTAACTAGATGCTACAGCGAACCGTTTGTCAGTTTAACAGTGACATATACTTCATGCATTCAATAAACTAGGGAGATATAAAAGAGTTTGGCTGCACGCTATATTAGCCAGAAAATACTCAAAGCTATGCGTGATTATCTTGGTCAGGTATCATAGTCAAACCGTAAGCAGACGTCTTTCACCTTACGATGAAGTTACACATCGTTTGCTGCATATTGTTAGTACCATGACTGTGACACTGCACTCTTCTGCTAATACTGTCTAGCGAATACTAGATCCTCTTATTTGGACCTAAAATGCTTGTACTTCGACGAATTTCGGCGTTAATTCTTGATAGGTTCCAAATTAAATTGGCACTTAGTCGACGTCCTCAATCCTAGATTCAGGCATTAGTGCCTGTTTATTTGACTGTTTATGTGATTTAAATCTTTTTTCTAATTTAAAAGTTGTGTTCAGTATAATCACTTTGTTTAGAGATCAAAGCTGATGAAAATCTTCCCCGTCAAAACGCTGTCGAAGAGTGTAAAGTCATCCGTGAATTAATTTGTGTATTGTTTACGTTGTTGAAGATTGAAACAATTTACACAATTGCGCTCGAACAAGAATATTCTATAATAAATAATTGAAAATGAAATTATTTTTGTAGAAGACCTGCCAAAAGATCAAGGTTTACTGTTCCAGATACAATTTAAAAAGTAACAGCGATTTAAAAGGTGCGCTTGTACATACATTGCTTGTCAACAAAAGCATTTTATCGGCCGTAAACAAATTTCATAAATATATATAGACTTGGGGTTTAGCTCATTCTGGTTATCATTTAATTCTGTAATGACCGTGCACATTAGTCAATGATGGTAATATAGCTTTTGATGCGCAAAACAAAAAAATTTCTCTGAAATTTGTCTTATTATCTATTCGCAGTATAGAGTGAAACAATGAAAGTTCTGACGCCTAAATCAGAATTTTCAGCGTTTTAACTGAAATACATTAAAGGTTTGATAAATGTTGAGTTTCTATATTCGAGGATTAATTTCAAACTTAGTCCGAGCAAGTCCTGTGTTTACGTTCAAAATATAAGATACCGTAATAGTAATGATAGCGCTGAAGTGTTGACAGTTGTGGAGATGGTCCCTCATTTCAGAAATCGGAACATGGTACATCCTTAAATGAGAATATGTCGGTTAATGATCAGTGAAGTCTCCTCTGACCTTTGACCCAGACTGACAAATGTGTATCACGGGGCCTGTCGAGGCAGTCACCATGTATACGCACTGCCGACACCATTTGCAAGTGGGTGTCCAGTATTTTCCGTTACGCCTCCACACTGTACTGATAAGACTACAGTGACGTCATAGCTCTGCTCATTCAGTAAACGATTATTGATAACAACAAGAGCGTTGTCATTGCATGACAGCACTGAGCTGGTCAGAGAAACAGTGTTATTGAATAACATCACTAACAAGGAAGATTACATGGTAAAAATATGACACCTAGTAACATAGACCAATAACAGATAAACATGATTAAAAAATCGTAACAGAACGGCGTGACAAAACTCCCTGAGCCGGGATTGATTTTAAACATGTGTAATGTCATCAAGTTCAAAAATAAATAAATACCCCTGTACAGGAGTGCAGTCATTTTGATAACAATAAATAGGAAGGTGTCCATTTTGTTTCCATCGATATCAATGCTTTTCTTCAAAACGAGTTAAAATGACAACGTGATTTTTGATTTCTGCTTAAATTTTCCTAAAGCAAATTTTCAATCACTCTCTTTCATAAATAAAAAAAAAATTGGGGGCCACCGTGTAAATTTTGTTCCTAGAGAAACTAATTACTCAATATTTACGGATATTTGAAATTCAAAATGGTCGCTAGCTCTGTGTTTTCTCGACGGGGAAAACGAATTTCCCAATTTTAACAAAACTAAGACGGTGAAAACTAATACTCTATAAAACTTCAAAACGAGTCCCCCCCCCCCCCCATTGAAAAGGTAGCCTAAAAGAATATTGAAACAGTTTGAGAGTTCGAATACCCCTTGGCGCATTCTACCTTGTACCTTGATTAGAATGCATGGTTTGAATCTGCAAAAGTTCAATGCAAAATTAATGTAAACTGTAGATGGCGAAAGTACCTAACATTGTCTTCTTATGAAATGAAGCTGAAGACATCATCGTGTGTGTCACGTAGATGTAATTTTTAATTGTGAATATAATTCCTAAAGTTAACTGTCGGTAAATAATCTTTTAACAAAAGATATGCTTCATCACTGCTGCCGTTGGAAGCGCCTGATGACCTTCGGACATAGTGGAAGAAGAGATCGGGTGACAAGGATGGGAATACGTCTCTTAGCAACAACACTGGAAACAAGGGAGAGTGGATATGGATAATACAGAAAACATAAAATATAAAATACAAATACAGAAACACTGTATGTGTTTGAAAGATGGATATTTTAGTATGCGAAACTCTGCATGACTAATATTATCTGTTTTGAGTGGTTTACACTGCCTACTGTCACGGCTGGCTTACATTTACTATTGTATGGATAGGAAAAATAAACTTACAATATAATGTCAAGCATTGATGTGAACTTGGTGAATATTAATGGACAGTATGTAATACCCACAGTTGGAACATCCGGGTCATTTTGGAAGCACGGTTGGGGGCGTCAACCTTATTGTTAGTGGAAGTTGATATTTGAAATTTCTTTGACAGTGCAAGGGGTTGTTAGATAAAGAGTAATCATTCACAAGCCCATCTCCAACGTTTTCTGATGCAGCCAAACTGAAACAGAATGTATGAAGCATAGTAATTTGTTTCTTACTGAAAGTATACCTTCTTCAATGAAACTGTTAAACGGGTTACAAGGTATTGATTGACAAAGGGATTGCAAAATTATATGGTTTTTCCACAGTCATTGAACTCCGTTCACCTATTTTCGGTTTGTTTAATTTCCACCGTAATTGTAACGATTAAAATTTAATTGTTGTATAATGGTTCCACAGTGCATCTATACAGCAGGTTGCAGAACAAACACCGGTAAAACGTCATGTTCGATAACCCTTGCGTCTAACTTTAATTTTGAATGATTCATTAACAATGTACCGAGCGAAACCCAAATAGATGAGTAAGCGTTTTACGTAGATGATAAAGCGTTCTGGTATGAACAAAACCACCCCCTTCTAAGTCAACTCGTCAAATTTTCAACTTCGTACGTAGTCTAGACACAGGGAACTCTGACTGAATAACAGTAAACCATGTAAATAAAAAATAGGAAAAAATAGGAAAAAAACGGTCAAAAGGGAAACATCGACAAAATAAATGAAAACAAACAAGTCAACAAAATAAATAAGTAAACAAGCAGAAAAAACAACTGACGGATCTATTGTGAGACATCCATGAAACAGACTTGATTCACATTGCTATGGCATGGTCCTCACGACTGGTTTCTCGTTGCTATTGCATGGTCCCATACCCATAGCAAGGCGAATCTAGAGAGGAAGACCATGCCATAGCAAGGTGAATCTTGTCTGTTTCATGGAAGTCTCACAATTGATCTCTTGGTCGTTTATTTGCTTGTTTACTTGTTAGTTTTTGTTTACTTGTTAGTTTTTGTTTATTTCGCCTTTTTTCCCGTTTTGACCGTTTTCTATTTTTTTATTTTTTTCTATTTTTTATAAAGTTGTTTACTATTATTCAGTCAGAGTTTCCGGTGGTCTAGAGATAGGAAAATACAATGATATTAACTTTACTTAAGATTGACCTTCGATAATGTGATTCGTAATTGCAGATCTATATATAGTAGCATCTGATCGCAATAAAGACAGTAAATTTCTGATGAAAGTCAGTCGGTCAAGTTCTACCGATAGCAAACTCGCGTTGAAGCTGTTGATTGCCCGATATTTTATCCGCCGTTTCGATGACTTTTTTAGGAACCGAAACAGCGAACAGGTCCTATGCAACCCTGTCGACAAACATCACGGCGTCCTTCAAAGGCAGTAACTATACGCGTGTCATCGTGGCTGCGCCATATCAAATTCCTAGTATTTTCCGTCAATTGATGTCCACATAGCATTGGTAAGATCAACACGTGACGTCATATCTGCGTTTATTCAGTAAACAGCTAACTTTACACTGCTTGTTATCGACATGATATCAATAAGATAACATTGCACAAACAAGATTACATAGTAAATAACATGGACTGTTAGTAAAGGGAGGTAAGACGTCATGATGACGCAAACCAATAACATTTCAAGATGCGTATATATGACAAAATATCGTGACACAGTAATATACGGTACGGAAGACTATATAAGCTTAAACCTTCTGGTCAGGTCTCCAGGGAGTACATTTCTCGTAGATTTTCAGTAAATTTAAATTATTTGATTTGTATCTTTATTTGTTGCATTGAAGCCTGTGAACAATAACTCTAAACATAAAATGCATGTAGGTACTCACTATTTTCTTCCATAAAATAACGACGCTTAGTTTTTTTTTGAAAACGAGTCAACATAGACTCATAAGGAGGTGACTGTCATGAATTTCGAAAATTCACCCAGAGAGGAACTGTAACCTCCACAAATGTAATAATCTCCACAATGTAATATCAACCACAATTGTAATAAAATGCACCCATAAATGTAATATCGCCCATAAATGTAACAAAAATCAACCATAAATGTAATAAAAACACCAACCACAAATGTAATAAATGTTAACCATAAATGTAATAAAAAAATCACCCATAAATGTAATACTTGTCAACCATAAATGTAATAAACCTATTTTGTCGATGCAATTGAGGAATTAGCCCATAAACATTGATAGATGTAATAAGGAAAGCAACTCCACACATTATTCATTTCTTTATCACATGAACTGGCCCGAATTCCCACCTGTGTGACGTAGAACAGGACGGATAAGAAATCCGAATTACCCCTGTTGTACGTCATCAACCGGAACTTTTTTCTTGCATGGTACCCTTCATGCGGGTCGCGACGTGAACATAGACCGATTTGTCGTGATCGATGCCATGTGCCATGCTCTCAAGACACTTTTTCAAAAAGATGACCCGATAAATTCACACATGGAAACATAGAAGGCATGTCCAGCGAAATTTCGAGTCGCTAAAACTATAGCTGTTCCCGAGAATCGAATGGGGATACCGCCGATCCAGTCGAGTCGCCTCGTAAGGCTCAATGTGGACGTCGTACCTGGCGATCCCGGTTGGCGATAAACCTAAAATCTTCACCTCAACGGAAGTTCAACTGAATGAAGGAGTACAGTATAATCTTCGGGAAAGCGACATACAGGCACAAGCATAAAGTCATTCGACTAACAACGATAAATTTCCTTCATCATACAAAAAATTCCGTAAATTCTTGCTCGGAATCAAACCTGTAGCGGCGTAAGGTTGTAGCGCTAGGGAAGACATCAACTGTTGAGCTGTAGGCTATATAAGCTTATGCATTGCAGCGCTGTGGAATCCGATGTACTTCGAAAGTTGACTCAGACAACACTCAAAACAGAGTTTCCGTCAAGTAAAATTAGGATGTATCTACGGGTGAGATATATGTCACTGCAAACATTAAAATCCTTAAGACGAAAACATTGACGACCGAGATCGGGATTAACGAGTTGACACCGGCATGGCAGAGACCGGTGACGGCAGTGTTGTGGGCGCAAACATGCAATGAGGTACACTCTGTGTGTCATCGAACGGAATCTTTCGCGCTCGCCACGGTCGTAAACTTGTGTGATATTTTGAAAAGCCACGGAATCTCTGAGAATGAGAATTACTGTTTCGATCGTGTCGTTGAATTTACTTCATAAATCTATTTGTAAATATTCTGAATAACTCTGAATACTGTGGCTATCCGTCGCTAGCACGATGAAAGTTATGTCGACCGTACCGATGGCCGACTTGCCTTGGCATCGGTACAGCGCGAGACAATGATTGACAGGTTCATGTGACCGAATCCGTATGTCTGGTTGGTGGAGATACTATTTCATGTAGCAAATTTCAGCTTGATGGGATTTATGAATGAAAGTATCTCCTGGGTGACGGGCCGCTTTACTCTTTAAATGAAAGTAATCCGCGTAAGTAAACACAAATCGCGACGAAATTCATGCAATTTGTTACGATAATTTTGATCCATCTACGTCAAAAGAAAAATAAGAAGACTGTTCATGTGATAAATATATAATCCCATGGTATTTTTCTCTGTTTGACGTCATCGTATACGAGTGTTTTTCGCGGAGCCGCACAACTTCTCGCCTTCGGCTCGAAGTTGTACGGCTCCGCGAAAAACACTCGTATACGATGACGTCAAACAGAGAAAAATACCATGGGATTATATATAATAATTGTTTGCGTTTAGCGTGTTTAGAAAGTGTATTTTACGTTTCCCTGTTTTGTGTACAGAACTGACTGGCCATGGCTAGGCACAGATGTAATCTGAGTGTCAGTGCAGTCTCTACTCCAGAGTGGGGAAGACTATATAACACTACGATCCTTTAAAGAGGCACTCCCACTTTGTAACATTCTTAAAACACATTTTTTTAATGCCAACGGTCGATATTTGACTTGGGCGACTGCGCGCGGATCGCAAGATATCGATAAAAACATGTCATTTCCCGAGCGTATTTTTCACATCCCGAAGTTTTACGATCGTTGTGCTGATTGACGATATAGCGCTGTTCACGGTTACAGGTTTGTTACTAAATATAGCTGTACGCGCGCGACATCAGACAAGCAGCTTGAAATGCGGACAAATTTTATCAATGTTGCATACATGGCCGTTTTTGCAGCTTGTACTCCTAGTCGTAAATATGCCTTTTAACATTCATTGTTACACTAGCAGTCGCCCACTGAGATGTATTTTCGTCGTTTTTGCATGCGTAATTTTCAAAAGCGTAATCTAAAAATGCGGACAAATATTTATTTGTGCATATTAATGAGAGAACAGTGACGTAAACTGTGAACGGCCCTATTCTAGGGAGTTTACAATAAATTTTCTTCCCACTGCAAAGACTTTATATACAGCATTATGCCTTAACCTTAGGTAAGTTTAGTTTCTGTTGTTTTCATTATTCTAAATCGGTTGTATTATATTTTTAACCAATACCACATAAACGTCAGTTTTTACATGTCAAATATTAGCCGCCTCCGATGACTACATTTTGTCGTCTGCCACACAGTACGCCGCGCGCGTGGTATGCGCGCGTGGCATGCGTCTATGCATATCACGCGGCGGCCGCTATGTATCAACCGCACGTATCTGTGCTAGTCACCTTTGCCAATTCTGGTGGAATCATTTGCCAATTCTGGTGGAATCAGCAAAAATTGTTTTTCGTTTATATGTTAAGTCAGTAAGACTCAGCTTTCTCCCACAGGCCATGACCGATCACCGACGCCAGTGGTACTGTCATACAGCAGCGTCAGCGTAGACTCGTACTCCATAGCTTAGTTGACAAAGGCCCCAGTGCCGAACGTTCGATGTTCGGAAGCTGAATTTAGGTGGGCCACCGGAATTCAAACTTTTACTTTTTTGAAGACATGTTTTTATCGATATCTCGCGATCCGTGCGCAGTTGCCTCGTCAAATATCGACCGTTGGCATTAAAAAAATGTGCTTTAAAAATGTTACCAAGTGTGAGTGCCACTTTAACGCCGTTTTTTCGAAATTGCCGTACTTTCTTAATCAATCTCCTCAAAGTCGTCTTCACTGGATAAATTGTGTGGAATAATCGATAGATTGTCTTTATTCCTATGTTGTCCCACTTGAAGTTATTCCTTCACTAGGGATGCCAGGATGTCTAATTTAGTTCTACTGTGTCAAGGTAGTGTTCGTATTGTTTTTTACTACATGTTTTGTGTCGTAATTTTCAGTTATAAGGTTTATATATTTCTCTGTTATTTGTTCTGAGTCATCTGGCATAAACTTTGTGTGGTATCACTGGTTGACGTGTTATTTTGACGCTTCCTTATTATGTATTATCAGTGTCTAGAACTGCTGGTCCACTTCCATTATCTAACGGTTTGATCAGTACCTCGCCGTTTTCTGATAGCGTTCTCAAAGTATTCTATTCTGTGTTTCGGAAAGGAAACCAAGTTTCAGAAAAGTATGCAATAACATTACAGTAGTCTATTAAAGTTATTATTTACTCAGGGCATTGATAACAAATGATCACATATGCAAGTTCAAGTTTATTACATTTATGTTGAGTTTTTATTACATTTATGGTTAATTTGTTTATTACATTTGTGGTTGCGGGTTGTTACATTAATGGTTGACTATTTTATTACATTTGTGGTTGATTTTATTACAATTGTGGTTGATATTACATTTGTGGAGATTATTACATTTATGGAGGTTACAGGGACAATGACCGTAATTTTTAAAATATTCTTACTAGTGTTTTGGGGTTTTTTTTCTGAGAAGTAATTATATGTTATAATGCCATTCTATTAGCCTTGGAAACACAGTGTCTTGTTTACAATATGTAACGTTTTTATAGGAAGTGAATTCCAATCGGTACTAAAATTCACTTAGGATATTAGAGACACACAGGCTGTATAGGCAAGCAATGGGCAATACGAAGATTTTGGCAGCAGTACAAGACACTGTAGTCTCTGTTACAGGAACAAAACTACGATAAAATAAGTTACGGCTACGGTTCTTTGCATGTACAAGATTGTACGAGTAGCTCACCGATTGGGTCAGGCGAACTGTTTGAAGTTTTCACTGGCAATATTAATATAAAGCAATACTTTATATTTTAAACTGTTTTCGAGGCGCGAGAGTAAAATCATGACTCGATATTCACATACAAATCAGATGGTCTGTATATATTATCAGTGTCAGTATATTATCACTGGGAATTCTCATGACCCTTATGGCTTTAGAACCAGGTATTTTGTGGTATGCGATACAAAATATTCCACATTTTGATGTTAGCGACTATCTACAAAGTTTTGCTTGTGAATTAGATACAATAGCGACTTGAAAAATTTGCAAACTTAAGCGAATGTGGTTGAATGGGAACGTTTTTGATGAAACCGGTGGCTTCATACCAACAATAAATATCAGGACGCCAAGCTGGTCATGAAATCATCGTCAAGTCTCTTTGCTGTCTACAAAGGTATTCACGGACTCACATTAGATCCTCATATTTTAGCGGGACTGGATCTTGTAGGCGTTTAGCTAAGCTACCGAGCACAGTATCAAAGCCATTGCTAAGCTACTGTCAATAGTAACATCCTTGGGCACAGTCATGGACAGATGGTGTCTTCATTAGTTTACGAAACGTATTGACAGACGGCCCATGCTCATATTCAGGCGGATGGGATTGGTCAACAGGAGTGGAAAAATGACAATGTTTTTATTTCTCATCCTCGAGCTAGTTGACAAACTCTGGTTCGTGTCCGCCTCGTTTCCACGTTGGATTAGAAAACAATAGACATAAAAGAATGTGTATTGTAAGATTTAAAATATTACACGAAAGCACTCTAAAAAGAGCTGATTATTGTCATCTTGTTGTATCGCTATTTCACGTAAACATACCTGTTTTGTCGTGCTTATATGACGATAGTTGGGTTTATAAAAACCAGCGGCGCCACATTATTTTTGTAAGAGATCTGGTATGAAAAACCAACCTATAATTATTTTCGGCCTTCGCTTATATAGCTCTTACAACGAGTTACTTTGCTTTTGCGACGAGTAGACTGGCTGGAGTCGCCTTCCGCTTTTATTCTGGTCGTGGGAACCGATTCGGACCGTGGGGCACGAAACATGCTGGCGTGCACGCATCCCCAGTAGCTCAGGGGCAAAAATTAACATTCATGTTCCAACTTACGTCAACAAGAAAAATGGATTCTTTGTTCGCAAAGACTGGTGCTTGAACATCGATTGTTTATATTGTCATTGGAGTGAGATGAGCGAGGTTTTTGACCAGGTTGTGCGATTTCCACTGCACGGACGACACGAATATGCAACTGTCCTTGAACTTTTCTCCTAAGTTTTTATTTTCTAAATCATATACTGACTTCCAATGGAATGTTTTCACAAGTGGCAGAACACTATAATAACAAAATTTGAGAGTGTGATCTATAGGTAGGCGCTCAAAAACGACCACAATCTCAGCTTCCCAGCTTTGCCTCTCTCTCTCTCTCTCTCTCTCTCTCTCTCTCTCTCTCTCTCTCTCTCAATCATCATACAACATACCTTTACAAAATGTAGCCCTTTCACCATCACAAAACAGGGCGGAAGTGAGGTTAAGAGGGTACAAGAAACTGTAGTTGATAAGATATAAAAATAGCAACTTGTGACGGCGTACGGCGTGTCGACATCGACTTATATGTCTATGCATTACCTCGGCTTTCTTTCTCCTTCATTTCTCATTATGGAAAATAAAGGTCAATAAAACAAATACTCTATATGTATAAACGTGACATCGTTCGAGTGTGTTACTATGCTGTAATACTTACTATTCGAACTACGCTATTGCATGATACTGAAGTTCAAGAAAGGTAAGTCAGTTCTTACTTTACAATCAATTTAGCTGGTGTATTTATGTAACTCATTGAGAATATTGATAAAATATGGCGAATAGAACCAATAAATGGGGACTAAGACATGAAACTAGCGAAAACAGAGAAAGAATGAGCCGACGTCAGATGCACACTTTGCGGTATCGGCCGTCGTTCACGCTATAGCCTACTGTTTAATATCGAACCATCGACGTCACGTCCGTTTCTAGCTTCATGTGTCCGGTGAGGATATACTTTTACCTTTGACTTTCATGAAGTTGACATTCATTTGTGAATTTTTTATTACTTTTTGATTTCACGATGTCGGGCTTGCTTGTAACTAAACATATATTGAAACACTTGCTCGTTTGGCCACGGTCCTGTGGAGGGACCGTGGTTTGGCTCTTCATTTCCATTAGTTCGAATTCATATGACGACGAATTTGCAATTTTGCGTCTGTCGAACAGCTGCAGCTGTGTCATCCCCTGTCCGGCAGTCGACAGCTATCATGAATGAACAATTAAAAGCCCGTATTTAAATGACACGATATCAGTTGTCGTTTCAATTTTTTTCCTTTCTGTTAGAAACTCCACGATGATGTTTTGGAAATCGAACGGGAAATGCCATATTCTCGGTGCTCCGATCCATGATCCGCCCATGGATGTAAAAAAATAAACGATCTGCCTCAGTAAATATCTGAAGTTTCTACAGGAAATCTCTCGTCCGTTCACGGATCTTTTTTCGTCTTTCATTTTAGTTTCAAGTTGTTTATAGGGTAAGGAAGCTTGAAATCCATCAAAACATCGCTCCAGGGTCTATGATCAGAAGCATGAGCGCGTTTTGTCATCAGCTGTCGGCAGGTCGTTTTCCAAACCGCGACAGGGACTCGGAAACCCGCCATAGTGTCACAGGACGCTAGACCTAAATTGTATGTAATTGTGTGGTATCGTTTGGTCCATTTCAAGGTTAATTGACCCTGACATAACTATATAAATACCCGTCGGGATTGAGTGTTCATGGCGTCCACTTTCACTTTGACCAGCACTTTGAATCAGTCTGTGGATCGTACGTCCCAGCCCGATCGGTCTCTCGCCGATTTTTAAAACCTGGTAAAAAAGTTCTTCGCAGTCAGATATAATATTCTATTCTCCATTATGTAAAGATGAATGTCTCATTCATATTTTTATTTAGACGAATATATCAACTTCTTGGTGTTTGGAAAGTGTGTTTCAATAATTTCCATCGGGGACTTCAATGATGAATTCACTCAGCCGTTCGCTCATGATACACAGCACAGCAGTGACTTTAATCGTAAGTTTTCATTCGACCAAAGTGATGAAATAAATGCTGACACGCACTGACAATGTACAGACCGAGTTCACTTCACATCCTCACTATCGCTCGCACTTTCAAAGTGAGCACGTCCACTTCAAGCACTCACATTCGCTCTCCTAACTTTGGCCCCGCACTTGTCGATTTCCGGTACCCTTACATACCTTACGTCAGGAAGTCATTCGCAAGTCGAGAGAACAGAAACGAACAATCGTAACTTTCTTTTGGATGCCAGGGAGTCTCTCGATAAATTTCACATTTGGGTATCAGCAGTGCTGCAAAGATTAAAGTCATACGTTACAAATGTTACAGGGTGTGTCTGCCGAGTTGTCGTGGCAACAGGTTTCCTGACTTGTCCATTCACGCCCTATCAGATAACTTCTCTTGCCCTTGTGATCTTCTCTTGTAACGTTTGGACTCGTCGCAAAGGAAAGGTTTGCAGACCACTACATCGTTGCTGATTATGGAGTTTTCTAAAGGTAGTCGACGCTACAAGGCATTTTCACGCCGAAATCAACTTTCTATTTATTCCAAAATCTCGTAGATTGACTGGACTAATTGGCAGCCCGACATCCAACTAAACGGGGACTCTCAGCAATAATGCGCTGTTCCCGAATCCATTCCCTCCATAACTTTTGAAATACTGAAAAAACGCCAAAAGTTTAAGCAATTGTCCCTAATATTGGGGTGACTTATTTCCCATCTCCTGTATTGAAAAGTGCACAATATTACAGACAGTATGGGCGAGCTTCTTTCTGTTTCTATGATCTGTATATGATAAACTTGGCATGAGTAGGTACGGGGTTTTGATTATCCGGCATCTCTCGTTCTGTGATAGGTGAAAGGGTTACACATAGTGTGTTGGTAGGGGTGGATATGGGAGGGGACTGTCCCGGCTGCTTCTGTCGAATCTGTTTAATTGTTAGACAAAATGGTGCTCTTTTGTGCATTCCTCACCATCTCAGTATTTTTCGATGCTGTCCCGGCATACCCTCAAACTTTTTTCAAATCTCCCCGGTCAATTCTCCCGCCCTGTAGATGTGTTTGTCAAAAGACTTTCATCAGCCTTCAAATGAACTAGTTTTAGTCGAGAAATATTAATTGTTCCTGATTGTGGGCATTGTAGAGTAGTATCGTCACTGACTGATGGCATTACGATGAGCATTTTATTGAATCGTATAAAATCGTATGCCAAGTGCACTAAGGACTGGTCAGTTTCTTAGGCTGCGCGGGGGACTGTATGTGGATCCATAGAGGTGTCACCCTGTTTTTGACTTGGTGATATCGGGGGGTTCACCATGTTTTTTAAATGCCCAATGGGGGTCAGTGTGTTTTTGAATTTCGACACGGACTCATATTTGTCTAAAATGCATCGTGATGGCCATGAATTTCATCATTCAATTGCATTTTTCGGCGCACCTTTTTATCAAAAGAACAGTCTTCTTACTTTTCGTTTGATGTGGATGGATCAAAATTATAGTTCCAAAAATATTGTCGCGATCTCGGTTTTATTTCCCGGGGTTACTTAAAGTACGGCCCATCGCCCAGGAGATATGCAAATATTTACTCGGTAGTTTCATTCATAATCAGATCAAGTCGAAATTTTGATACACCGAATGCCATCTTAACCAAGCAGAAAACACGGATTTGGTCATGTGAACTTGTCAATCATTGTCTTGCGCTGTCCCGACGCCAAGGAAGTCTGCCGTGGGCTGGCAAGAGGGGAGGCCTTCACCGAGCTAGCGCTTGGCAGCCATAGTACCATAACCAGAGTAATTCAGGAAAAATATTGTTAAATATATTTATGAAGGAAAGGCAACAACAAGATCAAAACTGTAGTTCCTATTCTAGGAGGTGTCGTGGTTTTCAAAATATCATATCGATTTTGGCGAGCCCGAAAAATTCAGTTCGATGGCACCCACTGTTTACTGTGACCCAAATCTATGTGGCCACAAAGGACCATCACCACCGGTACCGGTCTCCGCCGGTGTCAAATTGTCAATCCTGATACCGGTCGACAACTTACGTTTATGTCGTACGAACTTTTGATGTTTGCAGTGACACATATCTCGCCCGTAGATACCCCCAAATTATGTCACTTGACGGAAACTCTGTTCTGTTGTCCGAGTCAACTTTCGATAATACTGTACATCCATAGCGCTGCATGGTGTGTACTCAAGAGTTCCGGCTACAGCTATAAATAACTGACAGTTGATGTCTCCGATACAGTAGCGATCTTTCACTAAACGAACGTGAAACGAACGAGAACGTCGTGTTTCCAAGCATACTATTGGTCAGCTTTCGTCATATTTGCATGTCTCGTCGCCAAATCTACATAGTGATTGGACTGAAGACTAAGTAATTAGTAGCCGCCGAGGACTCATCGGTTCCTTCCGTCGTCTTTCGTCACAATATAATATTCAGACACTGCTCTGTGTTGCCGCCATGGTAGCGGTTGATGCATGCCTTCCAATCAGAGAATAGCTTCGCGTATGACAAATGGATGGCTGGACTGTGAGTGAGTGTCGATATAAATGCACACCTGTCATCGTGTTCCTGCAATCAAGGGATTTGTTATTGTGATAGCATGTGCTCGTGGGTGTTACAAGTATTGTGAGCTACGCAACCTTGATACATTCACGTCGTCTATAGGGGTGAGCCATGATGTCTCGGAAAATTACGTTGTATATCTATCACTTGTTTAAAATAAAATTTAAAAAATTAAGATGTATTTCTTCATTGCAATAACGGAGAGTTTTTAAATCTATATTTGGGTTCGGTTGTCAGTCGGTCGGAAGAAAAAAGGAGAAAAAGAAAATCCATTGAATGGCCCAATTTTGTAATCAAAGTAACTTTGTGGAACAGTTACAGTCGCGTTGCATGGCCGTTCGGAATAACATGACGTTACGAATATTCTCTTGGATGGGTTTCGGTGATTGTGTCTCGAACTGTCACAAGCAGCATTCCCTGTTGTCTGTTTTGCGGCCAAAGTCCACTTACACTGTTCTTAACTACTTTTATTGCTGTCATTTAAAATAAAATATACTACAAACGACATTCTCGATATCGGGAGTACCAAACTAATCTGTGACACCAGGGTATGCCCAACAAGGGCCGCATCCTAGATTCGGTGATTTGGTCGGGTACGCCTCTACAGAAAAAATCGGTTAAATATGCACGAAGCAGGTCGACTCTAAAAATTTCCCCAGTTTTAGACTGAGAAATGGCCGGAGTATTTTAACCGATTTTATTTTGCCTAGTATTTGTCATGCACGTAGGACCGAAGGGTATAATTGTGGCCAGTAAATGTGATAACTTTTTGTTTTTGTAACTTTTTTATTTAGTTTGTTAGCTTGTTTCTTCCCACTGAAGTTTGACAGCGCAAAGTAATTTGGGATGTAAACATAAAATAAGCATATCACATCTGTGATTGTTGACAACTATTATATTTTTGCACTTTACATTAGAATACTAAGTACGAATTCTATAATTTAGGCAGCTTCCATAGGTACGTAAAATGGGGAATACTCAGAAATATGACAAAGAAACAGTGATTGTTTTTCATTTGGCTGCTCAAATATATAGTTTAAAGCAACGGAAAATGACAAATATTTAATTTGAACTGAATGAACACGGACCGCGGGTATAAAAAGTAGCTAACACGCGCATAAACATGATGTTTATTTCATTTGAATAACGTTAACAGCATCATTCAGACAGCTCTGCAAAATATCCACGCAAAGCACTAATAGGGGAAACTTTTTGACGCGTTTAATGAACGCTTGAATATCCATCAAATGCTGCTTTAACGAAACGCTAGACATTTCGGTCGTAATAAGCTTAGGCAAAACTGGTCGAACCTTGCGCCAACTGAGAGATAGGCAGACCGCGGGACCATTTCCGGCCGTGGGATTCAAAATTACGGGTTTACCGGCTGAATGAACTTTAATAACTTAACGACTGAACGAAGTTTGATAACGATAAATTAATTTAAATAACTTTTCAAAAGTAAAACTTCCCTATTCACAGTATGTAAATCTTTTGGCAGCTTAGCATAAATGGTGTGTATGCACATTTAAATCTTTACAAATACAACATGGTGCAACCCACTGAAAGGATGGGAAAGGGATTCACTCCACTTTGGAGGTGTGTAAGGGTACCGGAAATCGACAACTGCGGGGACAAAGTGAGGGCTCTCACAATCGAAGTGCGAGCAAATGTGAGAGGGCTTGAAGTGAAGGCCCTCACTTTTAAAGAGCGAGCGACAGTGAGGGTACGGTGACTTTCACCTGCCGAATACTTCAAATATGCTAATGAACATCTGCGTATAATGCTGGCTTTGTTTTTTACTGCAATGTTCACCCATAGTTTTCTTCCTGAAAGTCTCATGAGAACTATTCTTGTTCCTCTAGTCAAAGACAAAACTCGTGATATGTCCAGCAAAGATAACAATAGACCAGTCGCCATTGCCACAGTGACTTCTAAGATTTTGGAGTTAATTATTTTAAAGTGTTATCAGGATTGTCTGAATGCTACAGATTTTCAGTTTGGTTTTAAACAGAAACATTCTACTGATTTTTGTATTATTGTACTTGGGCCTCAGCCCAAGTACATTTGTTTTCATTCCGTGGGAAAAAACTCTGTAAGGTATAACCATATCTGGCTAAGACCAGGGAGGGCAAAATGTCTTGGCTTCATCTTAGTTTCTTGGCATAATAAATGGCGTAATGATGTTAACTGAATGGAAGTGCTGCTCTCAGCCAGTCTTGAATAAGTGAGATGTGAATATTAATGCTTCTCTATCTGAGTTTTTGCCACAAAATCTTCTGAATATAATCAAAATGTGCATCGAAATGCAACAATTAATGCACCCTCCGTTTCCTAGGCGATGGCACGACCCTTGCTACACCCACTGGACGAGCCAAAGTGGGAGGGGTAATTTCAGTTTGGTCGAACAAGAGGGCTCGAGACCAGAATTTAACATTTAAACTTGAAACATGTTTAATCGCTGACAAGATGTGGACTAGTGTTAATCAAAGTAAAATTGTGGAAAGGAAAGGTTTTATATCCCGGACACAATGAAAAACATTACGACTGAAAACTGTACCCCCAGTTGAGAATAGTAATGCCCACAGCGATGGAGAACACTTATCCTTGAGCTGAGAAAACCAGACCATCATTTCGAAATAGAGCTGCAGATTCGAGAAGCTCGTTCAAAATAGCTAGGTCACCTCCTGTAAGGGTGGTTTCGAGTTTTGAGGGCAAATTTTGCCTCCTTCATATAGAAATCGTACGTTTGTTTTTCCAGGAGAACACACCATTTGACACAAATTTGCATGTAAAGGGGTCGCCAGTAAGCACGTGGTCAAATCTGGCATAAGAAACAATGTGAAATGTTGGGTAAAGCCAGTCCAAAATAAACTGATTTGAACTTTTGTGTTTTGTAATTTATACCACTGCAGTAACATTACCTTTTTTGACAACATCACACAATGTAATACGTTTTGAAACTGAATACTCCGACGTATTCTGTGTCTCCTTTGCTAAAAAATACGGTATGCCGATTACCATGTAAGGAGATGATGACGTCAAGACAGATTTGTAGTGCGTTTGGTCCTGGATGGTGCGCGAAGTTTTGTCAAGGTAGCTTGTGTATTTATTTCCTAAATGGGAGAGATTAGGGTCGATCTAAACGAAGGCCGAAGAATGTTATGATATACTCTAAGCGAGCTGAACTCTAACGCGAATGGTTGGATAATTTGGAGGATGTCTAGAATGATCTCGTCTCATTAAGATTATTTGGCGGTCAGTATTGAATTTCAACTGCGTCAAAAGTTTGCGAAATGAGTATTCCGTCGAACGGTCAACTAACGATATTTTAGAAATCTGGAGACATGGCACATCGCATTTTTATTTTAGTATTTTATATTTTACAAAAGATTTAAGAAGCAATGATTTTGTCGAAAATTCTGAAAAAAATATAGGAAGATTTGATCGCGAACACATTTTCACTTGGGGTCAACTAGCCCTGCGTACGATGCTGTGTGTTCCGCTACAGCTAATCGCCCCGCTCACCACCACAGCCCTGCAAAGACCCGTACGTAGGGTCGGTGACTTCAAATCCATTTTGGGACTTGACGTAAAAAGCCAAATTACTGCCGAAATTCAGCGTTCTTGGGCCCAAGTCGTATCCCAGCCTACCTCAGCTACTCGATCGCTTCCAACAATGACAGTCTTTTATTCACTTCTCGTAAATAACCGTCGATGTCGGCAACTCTCTCGCTAGCCCTGCGTACGATGCTGTGTGTTAGCTGTAGCACATAGCATCGTACGCAGGGCTAGGGGTCAACATGGGGTCGCAGCCATGTTGCCTCAAAACTTATTTCTGTCTGCACTCAAAACTCAAAAATGTCGGATATGAACCTGAAAAATCGATGCAATTTTGTCAAACTTCGGCGAAATTTCAGCCTATAGACAAAATTTCATCCAGGTAAGGTAAATTTACTGAAATTTGATCGACAAATAATCCTGAGCTTGAACGTGACAGCTCGCCTTCTCCGGGAAGTCAAGCATCCAGCTGCACATACACAGTTGCCCATATGGCCAGGTTTATGAGATTGTTTTCAAGCGACGGCGGCAGACCGTACGGGGCTCTGGATATGAACCTACCGCCGGTGTAGCTGTAATAACTGTTGCGTTGTTTTTAGTGCCCACGGACGAAGTCCTGGGGGAGTTATAGGTTTGGTCATGTCAGTCCGTCCGTCCGTCCGTTCCCGCAGATATCTCAGACATGCCCTGGTCAATTTCTTTCAAACTTTGCACAAGAATAGTACCCAACCCCATACAGATGCACGTCGATATGTTTCACAATGCGATCGAATTTGGCCGTGTTAGAGGACTTTTTAGTTTACACCTCCATAGACTCCCATGTATAAGGCAATTCTCCATAGACTCCCATGTATAAGGCCAAGAAAAATAAAAATTTAGTTTCTCATCGTATTCATATTGCCTAAAGGATGCAGTGACACAGTTTTTTGTCCCCACGGATAAAGTCCAGGGGGCTTATAGATTGGTTCATATCCGTCCGTGAGTCCATCAGTGAGTCCATCGGTTCACGCAGATATCTCAGACATTTTGACAAAATATCATGTGACCTTGGTGACCTTTGACCTCAAATATACATTATTGTCCCTAACTCAGTAACCACAAGTGCTAAACCTTTCATATTTGGTATGATGGGACACCTTATGACGCCACATATTGTACTCCATTAATTATGCGCATATCTAATTTTGAGCGAGCCAATAGAGCTAGAGGTCTGATTTTTGGTATATAGGGATAAGTTAACAATATAATTTGTTTGACAAAACGTCACGTGACCTCAATGACCTTTGACCTCAAATATACATATTTGTCCACAACTCAGTAACCACAAGTGCTACACCCTTCATATTTGGTATGATAGGACACCTTATGACACCATATATTGTACCTCATTAATTATGCGCATATCTTATTTTGAGCGAGCCAATAGAGCTAGAGGTCTGATTTTTGGTATATAGGAATAACTTAGCAATACAATTATTATGACAAAATTTGACGTGACCTCAATGACCTTTGACCTCAAATATATATTTTGTCCACACCTCAGTAACCACAAGTGCTACATCCTTCATATTTGGTATGATAAGACACCTTATGACACCACATATTGTACCTCATCAATTATGCGCATATCTAATTTTGAGCGAGCCAATAGAGCTAGAGGTCTGATTTTTGGTATATAGGAATAACTTAGCAATACAATTATTTTGACAAAATGTCACGTGACCTCAATGACCTTTGACCTCAAATATATATATTTGTCCACAACTCAGTAACCACAAGTGCTACACCCTTCATATTTGGTATGATGGAACACCTTATGACACCACATATTGTACCTCATTAATTATGTACATATCTAATTCTGAGCAAGCCAATAGAGCTGGATGTCCGATTTTTGCTATATAGGGATAACTATAGGGTAGAAATCTAAATATGCCCATCTAAATATTAGACATCTACCATCGAGAACAAAAGAAATTTGCTGTAATTTGAATATTTAAGGAGTTTAAGCAATTTCCACTATAAATAATGAACCCCTGCCTCAAACTCCACAAAAGTTGCTAGACATATTTTGCCGTTGTCATGCCATTGCTTCGTTTAATAACCAGTTAATCAAATGCCTAATTGACAGGAGGAAATTCAAGACCATATTTGAATAGTAGTATATATTGTCCTAAAAATTACTCTATCACGGCCCAAGTACTCATTGCCTTCAGCAATACTGTGCCTTGTTATTTATTATTATTATATCTTTATTTCGGATTTGAACGTCCATATAAAAGTCAAATAAGGCAATAGTATAAAAATTCAGTTACAAAATTAAATTATGGTTGAAAAGATAGAAAAATCGATTATATCTACATACATAATCCAATGGGTTTCTTTTTAAACAGACATTTAAGCAAAGAGTAACTTATTCCAGTGTTTTACCATCTCTAAGTTGAAATACAATGATTTACATACATTTCGTACAATTGCATTGCTACTTTTCAAAAGTCTTTGTCTCGGGCTGTTAATCTGATTTCTCAGAAGAGCATCAAAGTTGCTTATTCTGTTAGGTACAAACATTCGACTCGCGCTGCTCCGTTTCTCATAACCCAATAACAGTCGTGCAGCATCAATTTTTTCAAGACATTTGCAGAATGGTTATTCCATATTGGTCCCCCCATACAACTGATAACAAAGGCTTTAAATAGAATGCATTTAACATGAAAAGTACACATGTGGAATTTTCTCATTAGCATATTCGCTACAACGTAAAAATATCTCGTCTGCCGCTCAATGTCATCACCATCTCTGAAATGGTCAGTTAACACGAACCCTAGATGTTTTTCCTTAACAACAAAGGTTAATTTAACCCCGTTCAGATACACACATGGAATGCACCGAATCCTACTGTGATTCGCAAAAACGCACATACAGTTAGTCTTTTTACTGTTGAAAATGATGTCGTGAATATCACTATAACGAGTACAGAGATCTATTAACTTTTATGTACCTTTGACTGAAGGACTAATCAAGCAGATGTCATCCGCGTACATTAAGTGATTAACAAAAATGCCACCAATATTACAGCCAGTATTCAAGCTTGATAAGAGAAAACTCAAATTATCAATATAGATATTAAAGAGCTTTGGTGATAAAATACCACCTTGCTTTACACCGTTAGTGACAGTAAAACCCTCAGATAAATATGTACCCCAACGAATAATAATAATTTGAGTTCGATACCATTTGACAAGAAATCTGACAAGGTAAATGGGAATTTTACGTTGAATTAATTTCTTGAAAAGAGTCCAATGGTTCACACTGTCAAAAGCCTTAGAGGCGTCCATAAATGTAATAAATACATTACTACCATGTTGTCTATAATAATTGATAATTTCCGTCAGAATAAAGACGCACATATCAGTGGAATGTCCTGACTTAAAACCAAATTTATGCCATGAAAGAAATAATTTCCTTAGGCTACTACAGTCATCTCAAAAGTCCAGTATTTTTGTTTTCCAGATGCACCCAAACCATTTATGGTGGCTGTACACTTAGAAAAACATGGATAACCTCAGAGTGGCATATATTATCTTAAGTTTACCACATGACTGCAGTGCCAGTAGAAAGTGTGTATCGAACAACATTCCATCTTTCGATGCTCTCAGACAAAAACTGTCGTATAATTTCTTCATCAGACCGCACAATCATAGTAAAAATTGTGTTCTGGCCGAATTGTGAGTTTCATGCATTCGTCGAACTGTTATGAATTCATCCTTTATTATCACAGAAACATATACTTTAATTGACTTCAGTTCAATAGCTATTTTGACATTTAACCATGCCCTATTCAGGCGTTTCATTAGAAGCTGGCAGCTGGAGAAAGACACAAGAAGGTAACAGATTTTTCATTCATCCATATTCTTTGGTCTTCAATCTCCGGCAAACTTAGAAATGTTTAAATCAACAAAATGTTTTGTCATTGTTTGGCTTTTGAATTAATATTGTGACTCGAACACTAATTATGCAAAAAATGTAATAAAAATATTAGTGTTCAATGTCATTTTCAAACAATTTTACCGAGTGCAAAACAAATTGAAACACTTCTCAGACTGCATCATTGCACACATCAATTTCTCAAAATTTTCGATTTGAGAGATGGTCCCTCCTCTCGTGCTGCTCCCTTTGAGGTATTCTAACAGTTTTACTTACTAAAAAAGCAAATTAAAAACACTGCACCATTGCACACATCAATTTCTCCAAATTTTCCACGCCAGATAGGGGACATCCCCTCTGACACTTTCCCCCTCAGCCTCTTGCGTAGTTTCACGTATAAAATCCTGGGAAAACAAGATTCGTTATTTTTCCAAATCTAATCTAACTGCCACACAGTGAGCGATGGCAGTGCAAAACCTTTGAATACAATGAACTTTAATTTCAATTATTAGGTTTCGTTCTCTAGGGTAATAGTAACTTAGCGGACGCGCTGAACGTGTTCAAAGTCTGCGTGCGATTTCGTGACGCAATGTGCGGCACCTGGGACTGAAAACTTGGTAAACCGCTACACGGTGACATTTGACTTATCTTGTGAAATTGGTACGCCATGGCGCTGAGCGCCTCCGTTGTACAATTGCCGTTTTACATCCTCTGATACCGAAACTTACTGTACAATGCAACTCTACAGGTTACAGACGTATGTGGGAACCATTTTATTATCAGGTATCGTTATGTGGTAGAAAAAAAAATCAAGTTGCTGAATATTCACGTATTTGCAGATAAATAACTGTATTATTTACGAATTTGAAAGTGCTAGCAAAGTGCTATTATATCATCCACACTGTCTTATATACCGATTGCTCATACCTTCACTTCCTCTATTTTTTAAAGTTAACCATATTCTCATGCAAGAAATATTTCAAATTTCTTTTTCAAAGTAGAAACTTATTTCTTGAATTCAATGCAACGATTTATCGCTAAATTTTCTTGTTGCACATCCCTTGGGCTGATCACGTCACTAGAGTAACCTTAATCAAGGGCAGGTCGAGGGTGTGGGGCAGATCATGAGATACTTTTTTAGGAATTGTAACAACGATATATATATATATATATATATATATATATATATATACACACACACACACGCACACACACGTGTACACACATACTCTTCTAGAGCGCTCTGAACCGAACTTATGGGAAATGGAAAAGCTGCTTAATTACGACCGCCCGTCCGCACTGATGATTGAAAATCCCCTCCCACTATATTTTCCATGGGAAATTTCCACTCCCCTCTCCCTGCCAAACGATTTTGATCCCCAAAGGCCTTTATCTGAGTTTCCCACTAAGCAAAGGCTTACCAACACTCAAAAATACCTCTCGCAAATTCATAATAGGAAACCAACAAAAATTCGTCCATCCTTTTCAAGTCCACGTGCGTTCGGAGTGTTCAGTGTACGGTAACGTCTTTTCTTTCTCCGTGCGCCTTGGTCCAAAACCGTTTGAATTTGCAAGTAATTTTATTTCATTTCTCGACAACTCCATAGGCTTACTTGAACCTCATGGTGAAGGTAGGGATATAATTCATGATTCATTTTATTTCATTATAATTTGAAAATATTGATCTAATTTTCTAATAATTTGAGGTTCTTTAGGTTAGCCGCACATTTGACTTAAATTTCAATAAGTAGTTTATATTTAGGCTATTTTGAGAAGTTCCTTCTCTCTTCGCGTTTGTAAAAGAAATTCGGAAAAAACTTGAATGACTTTGTGAATTTCCTCACGGTATATAATATTTTGTAGCGTGTGGTCGCCTAATGATGCTCTTTGAAAAGCAATGTTTGACAAATTAAGGAAATTATTTTTTCGAAGCCCACACACGAATATTCAAAGCCGCATCACGAAGCGATATCCATACGCGATATGCAAATTTACGCAGTATAAAATGAAAGTAGCAACATGTGGTCGTTCATTCCCTTGCAATAGGCCGGCCAGTACGCACGATGGCTTCACAACCCAGCACGGCACCAGCGGCTCGAGTGTCTGTTGCCTCCCATCGGGAAGCTACAGACTCTGCCAGTACACAGCTTGCATTGTTGTAAATTACAGCTACTCTCCATATAGAGAAGTAAGATCAGAACAGCTTTATGTCTTTCCATGATAATGAGGTGTAAAGTTTTATTTTCAGTGTCTATACACTATTTCAATTATTGAAACCACACTTCAAAAGTTGCCTTTGTACTAGCTCCAAAAGTGTTACTTTTTTTAACGACAGGATTAGAAACTTTTTAAAAGAAACCATTACCAGGATTAATAAGATGGAATTACGCCATTACAAAACTATGGACAGAAGAAAGGGGAAAAGGTTTTTTGCTTGATTCAAATTACATCTCATGAGAAGCCGTAGGGACTGAGTTGGAGCAAAATCCGATGACCACAGTTTTTGCAAGGAATTAGTATTTTCTCTTTGAGAACATATAAAGACAGCTCTGACAAACACCATAAAGACAGCTATGACAAACCACCTTTGGTTAGTTATCATTTTACTCATGAAAAACGTACCTTTTACTTGAAAACCTGACACAGGGAGAAAAAGTTTCTCTATGATATGCATCAATAAGAATAAAAAAGTCTAGACATGTTTTCTTTGTATTATATGTGACTGTATCAAAATACTATGAAATATGGTAGTTCATAGTGCTTTCTCATTCGGGGTTCTCATAGAGAAAGCAGTCAAGAGTCAGATTTTTGTCGTGATTTGTATATAAATTTCACATTTCATCATGATGAGTAACATTTGCAAAAACAGATTTTCAATTTGCAAACATCCAGATATCTCATTGAAGGGCGCGCCGAAAACTGCAACTGAATGATATAATTCGTGGCTGGTATGATGCATTTTACTAACTATGCGAGTATTGGCAGGTATCTTACAATCAAAACACATTCAAACGCCGATTCCCAAATTGAGCATTTCCAAAATATGGTAATCCCTAAGACCAAAATAAAAAAGACTGAGTGACCCCCTCCCCGCCACAATCCACCGCCCCACGACGAAGAAAGTGGCCTGTCCCTAACTATAGATTATTAACACAACATGTGGTTGAATGTTAAATGATGACATTGCGGTTTGTCTAAAAATATATCATTTCCTTGGAAGGCTTCACGACAAGAATCTTTTTTCGGGAGTTAATTTTGACTGTATCTGTGCTTCTTCGGCGTTAATGAAGGACATTATCCGAAAGAATCTATGGTATTCTGCACCGACATTGGAACCTCATAAAGAGTCAATTCACGTAGTTTTCTCCAGTTCTAGCAATGTGCTCCGGGGTATAAACAGTTGATCGTGGGAAGTTTTGATTGTGTCTGTCATTTAACTGTCGATTCACGTCGACCTTCTATAATCGTTTAGGAGTCAGTGAGAGTGGTCAATAGTTTGGAGAGATGGTCACTGTCATGCTAATTGCCACAAGGTCAGTCTTGTTCTTGCAAATGACTTCTAGAAGTTCGGAGCCACATAGTGCATAGTGATCAGCGGATGGGTTATTTAACTTTCTTCGTTTATGTCCAGGAGTAGCAAAACATCTGCGAAGGCTGAATTGGTCTGTTTTTTACGGCCCGTTTTGTCATTGTAATGCTTGAAGATCACCCGCTGTTGCGACCTTCTTAGAAGGATAACCCTTTTTACCTCAGAGAACTAAAGAACTCTTGGCCTTTGTAATAGACCGTCAATCTGTCCTGGGTACATATCATTTCCCATGAAGTTCAAGCACAGGTTCCTCTAATCTTCATTTTAAAGTCAGTTTACGTCACATTTGAAAACGACTAGGGGTCGGCTCAACGTGTTCAAAATGTATTTTCTTCCATGTGACCATAGACATTCAAATCGGAAAAAAGCCCAGGGTGTGACACGGTCCGCCAACCGTTATCCGATAAGCTTGCTATGCCATGCTCCAGTGTACAACAAATTGAATCGAGCAAAAGATCAAATATTGAAATAGCTTTTCATCACGTTCCAGCACCCGTAACATACCTCTCAAGTCAGAATCCATTTACCGTAAACGAACTGTTGCACTTTAAATAACAAAGTATTGAGCTCATGGACGCGGTTGGCGTTTCCATGGTATTCGGCATGTCGAAAAACTACGAAATAACATCACAAAATTGACCTGAACTGAGTGTAGTCAATGATGAACGCATGACATGTAAACAACATCGTACTGCATGCCAAGGTTTAGAGTTTACGCAAAAATAGCCATAGCGTTCTTCACATTGTCTTCTATTGGCAGGGTTGTAGATGCCTCTGTCGACCTCTCGTTTATGTAACATCCAAGATGCTCAAACATCTACAGAGGTCTGTAACCTTGAAAATTTTTCATCCAAATCGGTATAAAATTTACAGAAATAAGTCTGATCCCATCGTACGCGAAAACGGAAATATTGAGGTCAAATTTTTCTCCATAGGTAGGGCAATATTAAAATCGAAAAGATAAATTGAAACTGTCCATGTTTGCCCGAGATAACAGGGTTTCGACAACGACAATTTCAATACCTGTTTATTGTATTCAAATTCCAATTGAAATAGTTTGACGAGATGTAGGTTATGAGGTTAAGTTTGATAGTTCCAAGCTTTTAGCCTATATTTTATATTTTCGTCCTGACTTGAGATTATAGTCTTTAATCTCGTCGATATATGCTGACTACACCCTAAGAATTGAATTGCAGACAGGTTCGGCTCTGTTGGTTAAATCTTTTGCGAAATTGCATGTCATGTCAACCCTGGAAGAGAAATATTTTTAATAGCGCCTCTCTGATCAGCGCATGCCCTGTTCGATCTTGAAAGATATAAACAAGAAACTGTTTTCTGAATTTTTAGGTTTCTTTCAAGAAATATCATGTTTGCTTCAATGATATGTCTTTGATGTAATATTTGTCCACCTTTTCACATCTGTGCACTTAATTTAATGACGCATAACAAAAGTGTGCCGAGCGCTCAAATGACTCGAGTCGATGTAAACAGATTACTCATGCCTTTGTACACCCTCAACAGCTGAACCAATCAGAAAAAGCGTTTCAATGGTTTTGAAATACCCGCCAGACGACCTTTTGTCCAGATCTAAACTTGACCCGCTGTGATATAGGTGAACCATTTTTGCGAAATATCACAGCATGTAACATTTTTTTAGGCATATGTTTGAAAGAGTCAAACGTTCTGCAAATCGACAAGATTATAAAATAAGCTTCGACAAGTTTCTTATCTTCTCCTATCAGACAGCTCACTCATTAGCATAATTTACCGAAACAAACATGGCGGATCGGGTGGCTGGTAAGGCGAATGTTCTCTTTATATTTTATGTTTTTACAGGTATTTCTTGGTGAAAATATTTCAGATATAGCACGTGAAGTAAGCGATATAGTCGGGCATTCATATTCTTTGTTCGTTTTGAAAATTGACTGACCACTTTATGTGTAACCACCGCCAAATCACATCTTAACTGTCGATTTTTAAAACTGGACTTTTGACTTCTGCACAACACATGCTACATTTAGACTGGACTCTGTACACAGTTGCGATCTGATGCATGTTTGTAATGGTTTGTGCTCTTTCTAGATTATCCCAACGTCTTGCCGTCGAGGATACGAATGTCAAGTCTACGGACGTCAGTCAATGACCAGGGAAATCAGAGAATTAATGAGAACGGATATGAAAACGGCCACGGACCAGGGAAGTCGTCGACCAACCCACATGTTAATGATAAACTTGCCGGTGGCTGTCGCACAGCGCCCGACTGCAACGGAAAAGTTACAGGCAAGCCGCTGAGCGGTTCACAAAGTAACCAAACAACAACCGCGAAAAGCATGTTTAAGAGGATATTGTTCAGGAAGAGTGCCCGAGAGAAGAAAAAAGATCGTGGAAAAGTTTCCGCAGAGAACGAGACCGAAGTGTCCGCGATGCGTCTCAAAGGTCAGTCTAGTGTCGACAGCTGTAATGGAACAACGCTCGGTAGTGTTGACAGACCGGGACTTCGTCCCGAACTAAGCAACGGCAACCCAGCACCGTGCGGTACGGAATCTGTCATGTCCTTCGGTCTTCGACGCAGTGCTTCGATGAACTGCAACGGCGGGAAAGAGAGCTTCCTGCGGGATAATTCTGGTCTGCACCGCAGTGCTTCTTTCAGCACGGGACGGAGGCCCACCAGCGGCGAAAGGAAGCCCTTCAAACCCGAGCACGGGAGTATTTGCGAGAATTCGCGCTCCGAGAGCCTGCTGAGCGCCAATGCGGGTTACGACCCCGTATGGATCAGCCGTCACAACATAGCAAAAGCTAACAAGCATTCTTATAGGAGATCATCAAACGAACAAATACAATTGAATGAAATGACAAAGAGTTCTTCAACAACGACATTGAATATCTCGACACCGACATTGTATAGTGAGACAAAAGTGAAGTCTGCAGAAACTATCTGGCAGCCAAGGGACCAATCAACGTACAGTCCCAGTTCACAGGTATTCGAAAAACGGCAGCTCAAGGCAGACACATCATTGGGTACTGCCGTCAAGCTAGCGTCCAAAACAAAAAGTAAGAAAAAGAAAGACAAGGTCACCGGAGATATTAAAAGTCAATCTACAAAGAAGAGCGAAAGTCATAAATCTTATCGCGGTCGGGATGATGAAGAAGTCTACGGACAACTCTGCAGTCACGCAATCGATGGTAAAACCACGGAAGAGTCTTCGATTGTGAAGCGCCGATCTACAGCTTCAACGACTCCACCAGGTAAGCCAAGCGGCAGTGTTTTTCGCAATTCTAGTTATAGTCCATCAGATATTACCAATACAATAACGAACGCGAGGCCAAAGTCGATGGTGTATTCGACGACTGAGTGTATGGGATCTCGAACACAGCAACAAACGGGGGAATCTGCAAGCAATCGGTCATTCAACTCACAACCGACAAATGCGATAGTAGAAAACAAGAAACCAGATAGGCGCGCAAAAGGTACGATAGGTGAACTTGAACTTTTGGCACAGCCTCCAGTTTCACCGAGCACCGAAGGGCAGCAACGATCGTCACAGTCTAAGCGAGATCAACAACTTTCAGGGTCCTCTTCATTAGCGTTTGTCAATGAAAAGAAAATTAAAAATAAATGCAATTATGGTAATTCATCGGCAGAAACAGAAGGGAATGATCCAAGGAGTGTTGAGGGATTAAAGCTGGCATATGGGGGAGAACATTCCAGGACTCTTAGATCAACGATGGAAAAGAAAAGGCTAACAATAAACCAGACCGTAAATTCAGACAAAAAGTCAGTCATGACATTGAATGATACCAAAAGGAATTCTTTGCCGGAGAAGGAAGCTGAGAAAATGCAGAAAGGTGTGCGTTCGATGTCTCCCATAAACACAAAGGATGGAAAACTCACAAAGTCCAGGATACCCGTAAGTCCTCAAAAACAGTCGCACACTCATTCATTGAGATCAAACACAGGTGCAGGACAAGACAATGATGCCAACAAAACTCAAGCCATTATACAGGATTCTAGGAGAGCTAAACCCGATCATAAAAATATTACTGCACCGGACAGACATTCTAATCTCACAAATGATGATCTGAGGAGTTGTAAAACCAGGAGGTCTCTGCCAAGACAGAATAGCAAAGCTGAAAGGAGAGAATGTGGGAGTTATGTACGTGAACCTGAGACAAAGACCATGAATGCTGCTGGGATGAAAAGTCCACAAAAGTCTAGCGGTTCTACGCAAGTAAGTAATAAGATACTCAATTCACGGGGTTGTAGTTATACCGAAGAAACTGAGAAAGGGCTGTCCAATGTGAAGAGAGTGAATGGCACACAGACAGCTGTTGTCAGAAATGCCAGCTTTGGACAACTGGATAAAAGTAAGTCAAGACCCAGGAGTGCTATTTATCAAAGAGACGAAAAAAGCAGGGAGTTTAATAGGAATAGTTCATTTAGAAGGAGCTTTCACGGCGTGATTAGGGGAGCTGAAGTACCAACAGGGAGGTCAACGGTAGATGTAAAAAAGCTATCTTGTGATGTGATAGGTACCACAGAAACCACAGAGGGAGACAGAAGACGGTGCACTTCCCCAAGCTCAAAGTTACCAAGGCCTGTAGTGTCCCCAAGGAAGGACACTGAAAAAGTAGTCTCTCCCAAAAATAAGGTAACTTCTGTTGCGAAAGAAAGTGGTACACACATCCGTGAAAGTCAGATGGCAGTGGGACAAAACGTCCCAGCGGAAGATAGGGGTATTAAGTCACTGAGACAAAAGGATGGAAAGTTGAGTGAACGTGAAGCAAGAAAGAAACGCATCAAACAGAAGGAGACTGTAAATGCAAATAACAAACCACTTACGGCAGAGATGAATACAAATACTAGCAAGACATTTCAAAGAGAAAGCGTACTTGGAAAGAGTGCAATGAATCAGGATGACATGCTCCCGAGAAATATTACAAAAGGTGAGAGCGTATCCTCCCCGGACGTAGAAAGCAACGACCTGGACGTTATTTCACAAGAATGTCGGGCGTCAAACAGTGGTACATTTCACCAGAATCATCTAAGTGGAACAGAAACTGCCATGTCCCAGAGCAGTACAGCCAGTGTGTCAACACAGAGCACCATAGATCACAGAACGAAACGCACAAATATTGCTCGCGAACCTGCACATCTCAACGTGACAAGAGCGGGACATTCAAATATTGGGATGGTGAGCACAGTCGGTGAAATAACAACTCTTACACAATGTAAAGGAACAGACAGTGTAACTAACTGCGTTAATGTATCAAACGGCAATCCTCACCATCAGAAAGGCTCAGATGCAGATTCAGTACGTAGATCACCTCGCCGTACACTGTCAAACTGCGTGAAAGCAGGCGAAGGCCAGACAGAACCAGGGCCAATGAAGCAAGCAAATAATGAGCTTTACTCGAATGGCCACCAAGGTGATGTGATATCACATGAATCGACACTGAGTGATACAGGCCAGGATAGCGATTATCTCAAACCGCTAAAGCATGCAGAATCAATTAGTGTGAATGGTCTTATGGATGGAGTTCGTCCTCAATCAGAAAGCAATACAACTCCAGTTGATTTCGGTTCTGCCCAAGAAAGTCAGAACAATGGGGGCATTAGTAGTGCTATCAACAAAACAGAAATGGACGTGGTCAGTATGGCCAATTGTCCTAAGGAAAACTCCATCACTCAGGATTCCAAGCATGACAGTAGAGAAACTGAAAACCACAGAGTGGGCCAGCAATATGAAGAAAACAGAAGCACTAGTATGCACCAAATCTCAGAGCAAGCATCGAATCACACATTGCGTACTTTGTCACACGGAATGCCACCTACCAATCAGCATCCTCAAGTTAATCAGTCCATCGGTGGAGATGTCGATGGCACCGATTGTTTACACAGAGAGGGTTCACTAGTTGAAGACAAACAAGTGAGAGGTGTTGCTATACCAGAAAGAGAAGTGAATCGCAGCCCTGGCACATTTAGGGTTATAGTATCAGTTTCACCAAATTCCAAATCAGAAATACTGACGCCCACCAGAAAACACCCCAAAAGCAGAAATAGAATGTCCCCGCATGGTGTAACCCAAGGTATCAATAAAGCAGAGCAGAAGTCACCATCACAAGACCCGGGGGATCAAAGTAACCATGGTAAATCGCCCCTGAAGAAGTCTGCCTTGCCAAGACCAGCAGCTGGTAGTTTCCATAGCAACAGTGCTAAATCTTCAGTTAGTGACAGTGTAGATGGGAAATTAATGCAAACGCGCAATTCTGGCGAACGACACACTCATGAGTCATCTTGTGAGGTCAGGAGAGCATCAACTGATGAGAGCGATGTATTGTCTTTGACAAAGAGCCGAGAAGCAAACTGCGAGCCGAGAGGCAAACGTGCTGCATCACAGGAAGAGAGCAGATACATCTCCACTGGAGGAATGAATGCAGTGAATTTACAGACACCGACAGCCATCGTTGTCGGCAAAGCGAGATCCCAGCCGTCTTCAGTGCAGGTATGCAGCGAGAGGTGCAACACTGGTGAGCCGACGTCAGTCACGGGGGATTCTGACGCGACACAAGGTGGCAATGCTGAGCAATTTGTATGCAAATCAGAGCAGCAAATGAAAGGTGATGCCTCCACAGAGAAAATGCCCCGTGGGATTTCACAGTCAGAAACCAAAGGTGAGTTTCAAACTTCTGCTTTTATCGTCTCTGGTAGATTTTCTTTTAATCATCGAAAATCTACCAGTTTTCCCCCAGATCAGATATGATCTCTTTAAATGTCAAACAGTTCTGCAACGAGATATACATCATATCTGTACAGTATTTAACCTATTCCCTTGTAAACAGAGGTAGTTTCACATCTTCCTTCATAATGCCACCAGACTACCACTGTACCAGTCAGTCAGCTTCAGTGATTGCTGTCTGTGCTTTTAAAACTGCAAAGAAGATAGAAACATGTGTTTTCTGAGAGCGCTGGGTCTTGAAAAGTAATTTCATACCGCAATTGCCATAGTGTGTTTTTGAACATTTTAGCACAATGGTTCAGGTAAACATGAAACTTCAACCTATTGTTGACATACGGCGGCGTAATGTTGAATTGGAGTTACCCGATAGAGATCCCCCTGTTACTGAATGAACAAGTTATGTTTAATAGAAATGTGTACAATAGTAGTGTGTATAGCGTGTCTGTTAAAAGTCATAAAAAATTCATCAGGTTCCTCATATAGATATAAAGTTTTGATCAAGGCTCTGATAAGGTACAGTTGAGTTAAAAGATTCAGAGATTGTTCATGGTGAACTGAGAATTTTCAGCCCTCCCAAAGTTTCCTTAGAAAAACGTGTATGTGTAGTCAGATCACCCATCTTTCATTGTAAATGAACTTTCCAATTGGCGGCCATCTCTGTTGAAAATAATCAGGACACATTGAAGTTCATGAAGTGTTTTTTATATTTTTGCCAAACATCTGAATGACTTTATTATAATAAAGCCTGTTTGAAATTTATATGTGGTTTCAGTACTGGTAGATAATATAAATGCACTGTGCAATGCTAAATATGGTGTTATTCTTTTTCCAAATCATAGGATTCTAAGGTTTTCTGTTGTGGCAAAGTATCCATAGTTCATAGCAAGTTCATAGCAAAGGTTTAAAAATATGTGCAGTTCAATTTATTCCAGCCTGGAAATGTTAAGAAACAGTCAGTGCTGAGAAAAGACACAGTCAAAAACTGTATTAAGTGCAATAACAGCAGAAATCTCGGTACAATGGCCAAGTTTGAAATTTGTAAGCACATTGAATTTTGCCAGCGAGGACGACAGTATATAGTCTTCTTGTAGCCTTAATGTATTGTACCATGACATCATATGAGATAAGAATGATAGGATTAGTGAAGATAGATTCCACGCCATTGACAAAACAGTTGTATAATTCCTCATCTGGGACGTGTACATGTATTTTCTTGCACTCTCGATGCTATCCGTTTGAAGAGAAAGCTGTCATCGTTATTTCTACTCTAAGGATGATTGATATGAGTGTCACACAATGACATAGTGTTTCTGTCAAAGATTGTCTTTGTCCAGTTTACATGCAAAGTCAGTCATCTTTACAATGAAAATGCTAATTTATGAATTGTTAAGTTGGTCCCATTGTCGATATATTTTTCAGTCTGGTCTAAAAAGCATTTTGTTCAGGTTGTTCATGGCAAGAAGGAAAATTCTTCATATGTTAAAGTTTTGTTGTGTAGCTGTTATTCTAGCCATGTCGTAATACAGTCTCATTTTTGACGTCAAAATATGTGCAGTAAGGTTACATCATTTCCTCATAACAACAACTCATAAATTTTATTGCCACCATTGTGTCGTATACATAAAAAAATACTGCATTAGACAAATCATAATTATTGGATAAAATATTTTTTTATGCACCAAATCCAAGTAGATCAGACTTAATTTGTAAACTTGTAAAAGATCTGGTGAAATTGGACAAAAAATGTAATATTGCATGTTAATTTTAAAAAACAATATTGTCCTGAACATATGGTTGATCATTGGTTTAGAAATGTTCTCTGTTAGTGTACATCAGTTTTTGTGGTCTCTTTAGTATTAGTATGTTGGTCTCTGCTGTACAGTTTTTTTAACCTGTTCACCCCAACTTCGTGTAAACAGGTCCACATTTACCATTGACAACAATTGGCCTATGTTGGCATAAGGGATAACTTTTATTATGTTCTGCATTGTTTGATATTAATTTGAATATTCAGTCTGTCCAAAATCAAGTCTTGTGGTCAAAACTTGCTCGGGTCTATGATTTTTCACTTCATTAATTTAGCAAAGTTCAAATTCTAAAAGGACTCTGGGCGTATATGAACATAAGTAGAACCAATAATAGGAAGTAACTGTCAATATTATCACTTTATTGGGTCTTAACAGAATATTTGTAGCTCTAAGATTCTTTATACATCTAACTCTAGGCCTAACCTTAAAAAGCCTGGCCTGAACCATAGACAGTAGAGGGGGGGAACACTGTCGATGCTGGAACCCTCACCCATATCATGCAATGGATAGAATTAAAGTACATGACATTTGACTACCCCACAGTGGGGTCTGCCCTCAGTAAAGTTGTGAGGCTAGAGAACTGGAAGAATTAATATAAAAAGCTTTGGAGCCGATGTAACACTTCGGCTGTCCTCCAGTATAACTATACCAGGGGAACACCCCAGTAAATGACCTTGGAAGTCCAGATATTACCGGCTTACAATCCAAAACCTTAAAAAAAATCAGTAAATACTGGTCGTAATGCTTGCTTCGACACCATACAAATGACTTTCAGTATCCTACATTTGAAGAGACATTATTTTAATACTTTGTACTATAGCACTGGTTTTGAATCTTCCTTTCGAAAACCTCTCTTGTGTCAGAAGCCATGTAGGACAACTTTTTGCTTGACCAACTTTACAGGCTGTACTATACCTTGCATTGTTTAATGTATGTCTGTGAATATGTTCAGTAAGTCCACTGGACCTCTCAAAAATTTAATTTGCAAATTTAAAAAACATTTTTTGTTCCAAAGGGTTAAGTGTTAAGTGTTTAAATACGTGCACAAAAGTTTATTCACCAACTCTTTAGTGGGTGTGGACATAATTTGCAGAGAATTACTTTTTTACAGTTTCAGCATTAGAAATTGAAAATTAGAAAGATTCGCAGTAAATTGAGGCATCCATGTCCCAAAATAAGTGGTATTGGAACAGAGAGATTTATAAGTTATACCGTAGTTCATGTAGATCTACTGCAGGCAAGTGAAATCTGGTGAAAAAGTATTCCACCAGTGTGACAACTGCCTTTCAAGATTCCCTCGATTGGCTAATGCTGTAGTGTTTTATAAAGTACACTGTCGTTTGAGAGACTTCAGAAATGAAACCTATAGTTTGTCCTTTCAGCAATTTAAAGCCAAATTCCAGCCTATCCGGCCAACAATCTTATGCGTCAGAAATTTCATTGAGGCTGTGCCCACACTAATTGTAGTAAAACGTACTCCGTGCTATGTGCAAACATTTCCCAATTGCTGGCTGGACAAAATTAATGTGCCAGATTGTTTATTTGTCTGACATGAATATTTCAAAAATGTATTTAATTTGAAGACGTGCCATGGTCTTTGCATGTGGGAGAAAAAAAAACTGTGCTGAATTAATTTGGTGCCTGTTTCACTCGACTTGAGAATTACAGACAACCTTGCAATAATATGAAATTTGATAATTTGAAAAATAGCATTTCGTGCTTAACATTGTTGTCAGTTATCTAATGTTTGCCCCAGCCTGTGGTTACATATTTACATATAGTATGGAAATACTTGAATTGTGTGATTTATGGCACAAGCATTTAGTAATTATCAGAGAATCAGATGTCGTAATCAAGACTTTTTTTCTGTTTCTACCATACAGCCTAGGATGAAAGTAGATTTCAGATGACTGATGAACAGGAATTCTTCAATCAGTATGACTTGATAAAATACTTGTCATTATTAAGTTACAGACATTATCAAAGTGATATCAAAAATTGCAGTTTTGCAACTTTAATCCTCATTGTGTAGACCTTAGAAACCTTGAATTATGGTGAATTTTACTTAATATTTCTTTTTGAGTGCAAGAATCTTCACCAATGCCAAGTGTGTGGCTTTTAATGATCTCATTTCAGGAGACAAAAATTCTGCACTTCAAATGTCAGAGATTAAGCTTGCTAAAATATTTCTCTGCAAAGGGTATTCTCAACATCTCAGAGTGTAAGTGTCAAGTGTATGGTCTGTAATATTGGTTTAGGATAATAGAGAAGATTTTGTGGGTTAGAAACAAAATTCTTTGACAATGACAGTATCATGTAACATTGCCAAAATCTATTTAGGTTTTAAAACACTTCATATTGTAATTCCACAATAAATAGTACAGTAATATGAATAATCATGTTAGTCATACTTTTCCTTTGCTCCAGCCTTCGTCAGGGATTTGTAAAATATTTTTGATTTTTTCATTATGTATTACCATATTTATTGTCATGCAGTCCTTTTGAGATCTTACAGCTATCAGATATACCAGAGAACTACTCTAAAAGTTTACTTTGTGAAATGAGTGGAGATAAAGTACATGTAAGTGAAGGGGTTATCAGGTATTTCAAAATCTCACGTAGACTTGCTCCAAGTCTGTTGGCTTATAGATATCAAAACAGAATAAAACTGAAGGAATAAACTCTAGCAGACTGTCACATCAGTGGTATGCTGTTGCGTAGATCATTGGGTGAATGTGTTGGCCCACAGTAACTTCTGCCGAGAAAAGCCAAGCAAAGGGGGCCAGTCTAAATCCGGCCAGACAGGTTATTTATGTACCTGAAGCCAGTGAAGGTATGCAGTTTGCTTCCTTTTAAAGAGTTCAACCTCTTCAGTTTTAATCCCCAACTCGTCCAAATCCGTCATTTCATGTGAAAATCTGAATGCTATGTACAGCATTTAAATGAAGTTTGACCAGTGTAATGGTGGTAGAACTCATCTTGTTGTGGTCAGTGGTCATTCAAGGAAGCCGTTGTCAATATTTAGAAACAGCAAATCCAAACCCACATAGCCACAGAGATAACCTTTGACCCCTATAATATTATGCGTAATCCAACTTCACCATACCACGTATGTTTGAAACATATAAGAAATTCAGAGATTTGTATCCAATACTTTGTTCAAAGTCATCCTTGGTATCTCATGTTTAAGTTACTGAGTAGCATCGAAGCTTGATTTAAACTAATCTAGTGCACAGTCATAGCTTAATGTACACCCAGTATAACCAGTGCGGCACCAATAAATGTTTAACACAGTCAGTTTATTTTTGGATTATAAGAATGTTGAAATACATCCGTTGTCAGGAGTGTGATCTGCTGGCTGGTTACAGTTCAAACAGCTTGTGCGCATTACTGACTCGACTTGCTCAAATTAAATTATCTATCACACAGGTTTCCAAAAATATCATAGTGAGTCTAGTTGTGCTTCTGTGTCACTTGTAATATTTTTTCCACATTAGTTTTTGGTGTCTATGGAAATCACTGATAAACAAATGATAAATTTCAAATTGAAAATTGTTATCGATGTGAAGGTTACATACGGCTAGTTTTCAATCGGGTTCGAACCCACAACATACGGCATCAGTCGCCTAGCGGAGAGGCTACAGAGAGAACCGCTCGGCTAAATCTCCACTCCCAAAAAAGAGTGGTTCAATAGCCGGCTAAGTTGTTACATTTTCTGACTGAGACGGCTCCACACGTTGTAGAGTTCGTGAAGCTCTCACACACGCATGCTCACTGTCATACATCGCACATACACATTTTATCGAAGCGAAAAACGAATTTCATCGCTTTTAACTGGGCGAACGATAACCTCGGGGACAATTCTGTCCACCAGCAGAGTTACCAACCCAGGGTAGAAAATACGGCTAGTTTTCAATTGGGTTCGAACCCACAACATACGGCATCAGTCGCCTAGCGGAGAGGCCACAGAGAGAACCGCTCGGTCTGTTTGGTTAGAATTTTCTGTCTATACTCATACTTCACTTAGAGAAACTTGGGTACTGTCTTTCTAAACCAAAAATGAAAATCCAGATATTCAAGGTCATTATTTCGCAGTGTGAATTCTTGGATGTTTTAGGGAAGACAGTGAAATTCACTTTTTCAAAATTCAATATGGCTGCCGTGTTACTTCACAGGAAAATTTAAATTTTTTGATTTTCAGAAAAATGAAACGGTGAATTACTCCATTTCCTGTGAAGTTTTGAAAGCCTTGACAAACTTGATGACCTGTGATGAACTCTACAATTTTGAGAGTTTGAAAATCTGTTTTCTAGTGCATTCTATCTAAAGAAACCACCTGTCTGGCACCTGTCTGTTCTGAACCTTATATGCAATCCAAAAATCTGGACCTAGAAAATGTATTTTACACCAACATCTGTACAGGACAAATATTTTCCCATTTTTCTAGAGGACTTTGGCTTTCCTTCTGAGAGAAGTATGTCTCATTAATGAAATATCACAAACAGCAAAGGTCTTGAAGTGATGTCCTATGTACCGTGAACTAATTGATATTTCCAACGTGAAATATCTGCAGCAGAGTAATTTTTCTAGTCGCACTTAAAGGACACACACAGCTGCAATGACTTTTATTTATCATTTCCATTTTGCGCTCTTAGGGTAGTTCACATCTCAAAATATTAAACACGTAAACGTTTGCTCAAACTTTCATCAAGCAATCTTTCAATGATTCTCTTTTAAAATTTGGAATTAAAATCACTGGTCACCTTGCAAATTTTGGCACAACTGAAACAAAGTACCCAATATTTACCGAGATTTGAAATCCAAAACGGCCGCTACCATGTGTTATCTCTATGAAGGAGAATAAAATTTCCCAATTTTCACAAAACTAAGCCAACAAAACTTTATCTACTCCTGAAACTTCAAAATGAGCCCTCACAAGTGGTAGGCCAAAAAGAATATTGTAAAAGTTTTGAGAGTCTTAATATCAGTTCCCAAGGCACATTTATCTTAAAATTCCAACTGATTTTATACTTCAGAGCCCCACCATCTGTTTGTCACATTTTGTGAGACAAATATTTTAAAATTCTGATGCCTTTCTAATGTAGTAATCGCACAAAAGTACAGGTATATTTTATTGTTGTGAAAGACACAAATCACCTGCAATTTGTAACTACATAAATCTTTTTATTTTGTTATACTTCACTGATTTGTAACACGTTGAGATTACAGAGATTTTTTGAACTGGAAGTATTTCTACCTTATGTTTAGCCATAATTAGGACCATACATACACACAACTGAATTATGCACCAGTGACTTATGCCACTCCTTCAGTTTTAGAAAGATTACTTCTGATGTATATAAGTACATATCATAAGGATTTTGTGTTTACCCCCATTGCAACTGATCTATTTACTATTTCTAGCATCGGCAGACCAGAATGACAGATCTATTGCCAATAAATTGTAAAGTTGTGGTATGCACTATGGCTAATTTAGATCTTAATTAATTGGCGTTCCTTTGCCGTATTCAGTATTTTATTTTTGAGTGGCTGTTCTCAAATTCAGGTTATTTGAATGAGCGGGTCAACCCCTTGAAAATAGAAATTATAAACTTTAACAAATGTTTGTTCCACAATTACCCTTTGAATTATTCTCTTTATTGTTAAGAATAACAACACACAAACATTTTGATTAGAGAATCAACTTACAAAATATTTACAAGTATTTGGAATTCAAAATGGCTGCCACTGTTTTTTTGCAAGCACCTTTGGACAAAGTGTAATTTCTGTTCATCACAAGATGGTGACCATATTCCCAACAAGGTATGAAATGATTTTGTACAAGTTGTGGGCCAGAAAAAAATGAGATTTTTGTGAGTCCAAAAAGGGTCCATTTCTGAGACTCATTCTGCCTCAACTACATGACCATATTATGCTGTGGATGGTACAACCCATCACAATGACAGCCTTGCAGCCATATCATCAAGTAGGGCTTTTTCTGTACGCTTATCAAACACCAGTAAGTTTGCTTTGGGCTTATATCTGTTTGTGTTATCTCTGTACCATGGTTATTTTTGGATTACAAAAGAGCATTGGCACTGCATGGGTTTATGTATCGTGGACTCTGAAATAAAGTTTGATAAAAAGAAAGAAATACGATATAGGCTGTCAGTTTGATTTGAGCAATCTTGTAACGTTTGCTGTATGCACCAAACTGCAGTTTTCAGAACTCATAGTAAAGCCTTGGTAATGATTTTGTATATTAAACGTAAACTCATCCCAAAGATTAAAAAAACATGGCTTTGAAGGTGGTTTATGTAAACTAAAACATTCATCTCATCTCCTTCAAACAACGATAGGCTGCAACTTTCAAAATGCTTTCCACTTTTGTTTTCTGTGAAATACAGTTTCTTGTTCAACACTCAAAATCATATCAGAATGCCCAGCCTTCAACTTGCTAACACACTTTACAATCTATCAAGTGCAGCATGCCTGATATCAAAATATGACATCTGAATTTTCAGTTCGAACTACAATACATTTGTCTATAGTAATATTGTGTGTTGTACACAATGTATTTTGCTAGCAAGACAAGTGCTGAATATTCCAACATGCTTTTGAGAAAATTACGAGAAAAGCCGTCAATTTTATGGAACAAAAATGGTGAAAATGTCATAAAAATATCAAAAAGAAGAATATACTGGACAACATTACCAGACATAAAACAAAATCATTTAAACAGTTTTACAGTGCTGTAAAATGCAAAAGAAAAGAAAGACGTGCAAATTGTAAATTAAATATGTAGACATTGAGAATAACAAGTTTAGCACATCAAGAAATTTGTTCCAACAGACTTTGAATTTGAAGTATATCATCTCAGGAAATGTGTGGGTGTGAGGATATTCTGATTGATAGGTTGACTCACAGTCCCTCCACACACCGGTTGTGTGTAGGGACTGTGGTTGACTGCGGTAACTTTGGAAGAAAGGAAACAACTGGTGGTTATGTCAATAACAAAGCTAATCTATTCTTGCTGGTAATTATTTGATCAGGACTGATCGCAGTCAGAAATCAGATTATGAAATCAGATTAAAGCAGATTATAACAGGTTCTTATCTCTAATCTTGTATTTGACTCTCTGTTTAATGTAGGTCATACACCGCTGACCTGCTTTTAGAGCAGTGTCAAGTTTGGGTGAGGTGTTTTGATGATTGTTCGGCAAATCTTTCCTCCAGTGAGTGCAGAGTCCCGGACACATGATATCTTCAGGTGGAAGAAAATGACAACTTCAAGTTATCATCCTTTGCCTCACTTTGAAAAGTATCTTTCTCATCATGTTGCATTTTGGTTAGGTCAGATAATGAGCTTCCACGCAAACTGTGAAGTGTGCAAAAGTGCTGTCGATTGTGAATAAAATCATAGACCCTTGAATTTTCGTGAGCCTGTATGATGAAACTAATAAAAAGTTGAACAGCATGTGCAACAACAGGAGGTTTCTTGATGAAATAGTTCACCTAGGAAAGTTTAGAATCATGGTAGAAAAAGAAGGATGTTGAGCATAGCATTAGATCTATTTGATAAGATTTTTGGATGCATGATCTTGTATGTGAGTTTGCCAACATACTGTACATCGTAATCAAAATTGAATCGGTTAGTAATCTGTCGCATTTCAGAACCATTTATAACCTTCACCGGTGTTTTTGCTTAGGGCGGTAAGCAAGTAAATATTACTGGGGTTCCCAGTCATTTTTAATACCAGTGTTCCCCTTCAGGTTGGTACATGTATATCAATGCAATCAAATATAGGGACAGCAGCAATGTTACCTGGGTTCCCAGATCATTTACATTTATATTTCCCAACCTTAGCAAAAACACTGTTCACCACAATATGTTTGCTGAAATGACACTTGCCCAGAAGACAGAAAAGTGACCTTTTACCTTTGATTTTCTCATGTGAGCCCTGAGGGAGGTTTACTAGGAATTATGGATGTTTTTGACCATAAAACCTTAAATTTGAGACATTTTGAAAAACTTCAGTCTTCTGCTGAAATTTGACTTCAAGTGAAATAGCGGAGGCTGCATCATTTTCATCTAGAGTATCTATAGTATGTGTTGTATGGACTCCTGGCAGACTTTTACTAACAATGGAGTGTGTGTAATAAAAATAGAAAACTCCTTAATAGGGTACACTGTTACAAAACAAGATCATTTACCCTACTAAATGGCAGACAAATGGACCCTTGACCTATGTATGTACAGCCTCCCTCTCAGATGAGGATAAGATACTGGCAAGTCAATGGGATTTGAAATCAGACCACAGTAAGACTAATTTGAAAAGATACTGTCATAAACATAAGTAACAGACGACCATTATTGTTCTATCTCATTGGAAAAAGGGACAAAGGTTGAAAAATCTTGGAAATTTGACATCAGGGGGTCAAATTTGCCACAGTGTAACAAATAGGTGTTATAAGCAGCCCTTGAAGAGAGATCTTACAGGTGATTCCAGCCTATTGTAGTCTGACAGCGGGTTGACGCTGCAGGCAAAATAGCCGACAGATTCACAGGTGGCTTGGTATTTCTAGCAGCTTCTTATTTGGTTGTTTGTCCTGTTAATATGACAAGGGTGCTTCCCGACAAACATTGACAAACACTCAAATGGCATATTGGACGCTTTCCAGCCGTCGGAGCAATTACGAAGCATGTGTTTCCTCTGCTTGAAGTAGGCTAGGGAGAAATTCCACACATGATATCTGTACCCATTTCAGTCGCTTCTTTTTGACAGCACAAGCATTTTCTAGTTCTGTGCTCCGTTGGTGTGAAAAACTCATCTTCAAAGATGAAAGGTCAGTAATTCACTGTTGTTGTCTAGCTTTTCCTTATGCCAAGTGTTGTTCAAACCCCACTTTCAAGAAAACTTGTCCAATTGAAATATTTCGCAGAGTGCTACCTTTCAGAGTATCTCTTAGCTTCAAAGACAAGTATCCAATTGACATAATGAACAGGTGTATGCAATCTTGGCAAACACATACAAACAAAAAACACATTTTCATGATTTGTGCCAGAGCAATCGGGTGTACACATGTCAGAGCTCCTACAGATCTAGAATAGGACGTTGACGCTACACTGAATACCGTATGTAGTTGTTTCTTGAGTTTTCAAATCTTGACCTGTTCCCCTCCGATTCCCTGTGAACAGGTCCACAATCACCATTCATATCAATGGATTTGGGTGAAGCAATCATTGTAAACGGGTGAAATAATTAAAATGTGTAACGTACACACAGATCTTTGCATTCATTGTACATAACTTTTTTTTTCGTACTATTTTACGTCAAGTGACCATCAGACAGTAGTCATAGTAATTAATCATAATGCCCAAAAACAACCAATCACTATAAATAATGTTTATTAGTGTATTTTGGACATTTTTAGGGTAACATTTTGCAAAGATAACTTATAGTGAACATTATGAAAACGCAAATATTACATCTAATTGTACAAGACAGTGAATGTACCTGATCCATAATAGGAAAACCCACGTACAACATAAAGAAGGACAAATTCTGTAACACCTGAAGAAAAAATTTATTTGTGTACTGGTGTAAGTAAGTGATTCTAGCAGAAACAATTTCTTTCAACCAAATTTTTGTGTGTGAATGTAAATCAAAGTGTTTGCTGATTTCCCACTACATTTTGTTTTCCCGCCAAAAGTTTAGCAGTACAGTCGGCCATTCAGTCTTCTAAAACTCTACTATTTAATGTTTTTAAAGTAAAGTGTAACCATATCACAGGATTTTGGTTTCCACAACTATAAGAAAAAAGGAGTAGAATTTCTTTAGAGAAAACAATATGTGTAACATGTGTAAAGGTTTTCTCAGGTGTGTGAAAAACGAAGAAATTCATTGACCGGGAGTGTCCAGTCAGCACATTCAATGTAAGATTCGGTTGACTCCCCGATAATGTACCCGGTGCTCAAAGTACTCTGTTTTTTCAAAAAAACATTCTGAAATTTTATCTGTTTCATTGTTCCCCTGTTGAAAAAAGCCGAAATTCAACCAGAGATTTGTTTACAAAGGCTGAGATTTTACTTGTTACATGTGTGACAAGAAGACTACGTATTGACTCCCACGGTATAGTTTCAAACATTTTCTTCTTCCATGCATTTTCAGGAATTGCAGCAACACAGCTGCTGACTTTGTTGAACTTTTCATTCTTAAATTGAGCATATCCTAAATATATAAATGACCGGAGTGGAGCCTGCTTTGCTTCATGAGAAACCGACAAAGGCAATTCAGGAATTCGCTTTCCCAGACCCAGGTGAAAATTCCGGTCCCTGACATTGAGATCTGGTCCTGCTAATTTTCCAGTTAGCGAGCACATAATGTGCATTTTTTCATGGCTTTTTAACTTTACTCTGTTACAGGAGGGCAGTGCTATCATACATTCTTGCCCTCCAGACTTTGCCAAGTACAAATATTTATTTGGATCAGTCAGCTGGCACTCAGATACAGTAAAACAGTGTGTTGATACGCAATGGTTAGTCATCCGTTTTAGTTGTATTTCTCACAAACAAGAATGTGTAATTACTTCAGTCAAATAGAAGCCTGTTTAAAACTAGGTGGTATGATACATGCACCAGTATATCATTGTGCAATAAATTCTGTTTTCATTCTGTAGTTCCTTGCTTCCCATTATCCTTCTAATTCTTTCTTCCAGTATTAGTCTTGTCGTCTTCCCATCACTCCAAGTCTTTTCTCCATGGAATTGTCCTACCTGATTTCCATCCTACCCTTGCCCTGGACAGGAACAAGGTGGCAGCCTGTTGAGATCATTTTAATCCTTTTTGCTTTATTGCTTCCTACATGTACTTTATTTCAGTCGGTGGTTTTGGAAGTAATATTTTAAAACAATAGCTCACACATTTTACATTGTCAGCTTTTGAAACTGGTTGTCAGATGAGAATTCAAAAAACTGATTTAATTTGGATGTTGTATCCCATAAAAAAACAGCATAAATATATTTACAGACAGTTACAGTCCCGTGAATGTTGATATATATCTTCCCAAAGCAAATAGAATTAACAGGTATTATATCTAGAGTCTGGACTTTACTCCCATTTCGCGGCAGTCATTGTCCCTTGAGGTCATGTAAGGTCATCATTTATTTCATTATTTGTACCTGACACCATGCAAGTGGATGTGTTCAAACAAATAATCTACGTGTACATACTTCACCATTTTGAACGGAACGACTCAAATCCTCTCAGGATATCAATCTAGAGAAACATATTCAGATAAAAGATCTCGGGGATCTCGGGATAATTGCTGTTTTTGAAGTTCTATGAACAGTGCAGCTATTCTTTTTCTGTCTGTTAATTACAGTTTCTTATTAGTCCCAAAATCGTGTCAAAATGTTAGACTTGTCAGTAAAGTCTGCATGTGTGTAATGTTGTTGTTGACATCTGAGTTTCAGTCCATGCTAGAATTGATTTTGTCAAGTATGATATTGCATTTTTTGTTCAATGTATTGTGTTTGTGATACCTTGTGTTTTGCGAGAAGCATAAGAACATGAATAGCGGTGATCACGATTTCAGGTTCACCTGTCTTAAATTCAGACAAATTTTGTTGTTGCATAATATGCGGCTGTTGTTGCAGCTGGTAGTCTGAATCATAAATGAATACAAATTAGTGTGACTTTTAGTATGCATTGTAACACAGGCAGGTTTTATTTTCGTCAGTCTTATGGAAAGTGAATACAAATATTTAGTTTTGCATATTAATGAGAGAGAAATGACGTCATTTGCGATCGGCACTATTTGTTTTGTAAACCAACAGTGAAGAACAAAATTATCAAAAGTGACAGCTATTGTCCCTTTCAATTATTCCTGTAAATATTTATAACTCAGCTTCTGAACTGTCTGTTACTGTCAATAGTAGCTAAATCCTACTTGTAAAAGAAATTGTTATTTTGAACTGCAATATTTGAACTAAGGCTCTCAATTTAACATTGTGGAACAATCATTATAGTGGCATGTCCATAAAATTCTAGATAGCGTCAGAATAGTTCCCATAAACACAGCACAGGGTAAATCATAAATGTACAAACACAATAGCCATCGTTCAGTGCTGGGGGTTCCTGACAACTTTATATACCCTGAAGTGTGCTCAATGGCTCTTGAATATTGAACCTTACTTTCCTGAAAATCTCACACTCTCCTGACAAACACTAAAAAGTTGTTGATGTAGCAACTTTCATGAGAACATTTTCAAACTCTTTATCATAATGGACCACATCTGTGCTTGAGAGCTCAGCACTCTTTAAAAAAAATCAATGTACCTGTTGTTTGGCAAGAAGTGCACTTTGATCAGCCATATTTAATTGTTTGCTTTGTTTTCACCTTATAGTAAATATTTCCCCCACCCTCCAGTAAACTTTTATGATGTCTACTGTCTACGTTAGCAGCGAACATACTTTGAAATTGTCTTACATTTTGTGGACAAAGTTATTTACAGTCGACGTCGCTCATCATGTCTTGTAAAATAGCTACATGTAGTCTTGCCCAATAAAATTTGCTTTGCCCAATTACCAATTGCCACACACATTAGATGTAATTAAGATCCTGATTTGCAGTGGGCAGTGTTTAACCTTTGACCTGAACCTTTTGGCCTCAAACAATAGTTTCTGATCATTAATTTTGTGTTATCTGCATATCATACAAGCCCTATAACCCTGTCACCACCATGGTTTGGCCCGACCTCATTGTCTTCTGTGGCAGAGTTGGACTTTTTCAGTGGGAAACGGGGGTACAGGGTAAACGGGGGTTACAGGGTAAAAGTGGACAATTTGAGTCTCTGTAAAGCAATGGGAGATTGTTTTTAAGGTTATATAAATCAAGAAATTAACTGTATCTGTGCAGAAAGCTTGAGAACTTAGAGGCCTGTTCGCAGACATTGCTCTTTTAACTTCTGTCTGGTAGAGTGACTGTTTTCAACTAAAAGTTCGGCTCAGGATTAGTTATCTATCGATCACTTCTTTATGATGGATTTATCATGTCATATGGTCATTGATCTGATATTTCTAACAAATATTTGGCTGGATCAGTGCTGAATTCTGAACAGTGAGTAATGTTCAGATGTCTGCAAGTCTTAGGTAATCACCATCCTTTGTATCATGTCAAAATTTCATATGAAAGTCTTATGTTTGGTTGATCAATTACTTCTTGAGTATTTTTCCAATACAGCAATAAGTAAAAGATGTTACTGCCTTCTTGAGATCTTCTCCAAATAATCATGTCTGCATCGGAATATTGCAAAATCTTTCAGAGTAAAAGCATGAGACCAAATTTACTCTTGCCTCACTTGGAAGGAAGTCGTTCATCATTCATATTTCATTCGGGGAAAAACAGGAGACAAAACAGAATACTGCTTCAGTAAAAAAGGAACTTTGGTTTTGAATCTGATTTGAGATGCATACAGATAGTACATCACATTCAGAAGAGTTTTGACGTTTTTAATGCCAAAATCTCATAAAAATGATTAAAATGTTCAAAAATGATGTTGGTTACAATGGTTCTCATGACTGTCATTTTGTCTCCCTTTACCGGAATGATGAGAAAAAGTTGCCGGGACACAAATGTTTTGCATTGGCCATGAAGCAGATGTCTTTATGATGCAGTGTATTCACTCAGCTATAACACACATCCTATCAAATTTCACATTGGTCAGAAAGGTTTGGTAAAGGCTGGCACGATCCTGTGTTTGTGTTCAATTGTCAAGTTCAATGATGTTTGCAGAATGCAATGATTTCAAATTTCACCCATGGTTGTTTTTGGTGGCCCTGAGGTTTGGCGCAAACAGACATTGATTCGTTTTGGTTTGACTGAAAGCAATTTCCAACAAATTAGCGAATGTAAATTGTTTTCCTTTGGTCGTGACTCTTTACGCAAAGTGGAACCGTCAAGGTTTTCATTCTGATTTAACCAAGTTGTTTACGTCATATTTTTCTTCAGTGCCCATAATATCTGAAAAATGTAAGAGAAATTTTACTTCAAAAGAATTACAAACTTTAGATTATTCATGGACATTGAACAGATGATTTATCACTGTCAAATATGAAAGTTCACTAAAGATGGAGCATTCCTGTGATGAAAGTCAGTATTGTAACAATAATCCCTTGGGATAAAAACAGTTAAAATGGGTTAAAATACCTGGTTTCTACACTGTGGCTGCGGACTTTAAATTATCAAATCTCATTTCACCCTCATGCATAGGATGTGTGTGACTTTTGAAAAAGATGAAAATGCAGTTTGTGTCGGTGAGAATTGTGAAAGCCAATGTCACAAATTAGGGAAAGACAGGTACTACAGTTCACAGTCAACAATCACAAAGTCTGATATAACAGTAGACTGTAAAATTCTTGCAAAATACATCATTCACTTTCCTTAATCAGAAGCTCTTAACTAAACAAACTGTGTAAAATACTTTATCCCAAAAGAAGTAAAAATAAATGTTAAAAGATTCATGGTTGAGTGGATTGCAAATATAGAATTCCTCTGATCTGGCCATCAACTCTCCCTGAAATTTTACACCCCCTTTTCTTCATGACCTTACATTTGAACAAAAAGTGTTGTCCCGCCGAGTTATTCAGAAAGAAAATGCCTGAATGCATAAACAGATACATGCAAGGGAAATGTTTAGAGTAGACATAGCAGACTGGCAACCTTTCTCAGAACAACGTTTGCTACGATCCTCGGGAGAGCTGGGCTGCAATGTCTGTGCTTTAGAAAGGCCATGTACTGACAGACATTGGACTCAACATATTTGCCACCCAAGGAGGGTAAGCTGTAATCATGCATGCATATATTCCTTTGCAACAAATTTGATGAGTTTCCAGTTCCAGGGATCTTACCTGACTGTAAGTACCTCCAACCAGTCTTGTCAGTGTTAAGTTAGAGTGTGCCTCAGGGACAGATATTCGAACTCTCAAAATTTTACATTTCTTTTCTGATCTACCACTTGTGAGGGCTCGTTTTAAAGCTCTTAGAGTAAGAAAAATGTTCACAATCCTAGTTTTTCAAAAATCAAAACTTTGATTTTTTCCCCATAGCGTTAACATAGGGATGGCAGCAAGTTTAAATCTCAAATATTGTTAAATGTTTAGTAATTTTTTTCTCTAGTACTGAACTTTGCCGGGTGACCCTGGGTTGATTTGAAATAAAGTTTTAATAGCTTTGACATCTATATAATGGTTATCCATGGTGTACACTGCAAATGTTTAGGTGAAAGCCAAAACAATAGGTTTTCGTAAAAAAGTTCAGTTCAAACCGCAAAGCGGAGTTATTATAAGGTTTTTATTGCTCTTAAAATTTCTATGATGTTTGACATACTGAACAATGTAGCTCTGATAATTTAGCATACTTTACAGGGCTCGAAATTAGCGGTAGTCCGCGTCCATAGACTACCAACTTTTCCCTGGGGCTACCAAAGTCCATGAAATGGTAGCCATACGGACTACCAAAACCTGGGACATGAAATATTTGGCGTGCGATGTCCGTCACTTTCGGACGAGCTAAATGCAGTAACATGGAGTTTCATTTATTTGAAGCAATTATCCTTTCATCTGTGAAGAGTTTTTTCTGGTTACTATTACAAGTTTCACTGCTATGTTGTTGTTTTCACAAGATACAGAGCATTTGATACTAAAATGTTGAGTTGCTTTTCCGTGTGCAGTCTTTGCATGCCAGTTCACACTATGCTGTTGATCGCAGCATACAAGCCATACTTGTGTCAAGTTTTAGGGTTTTGATGGTGGAATTTCACAAAACTGTCACTTCTATATCAAGAGATTGTGCAATCAGTTTGATTTGAAATAGTAATATAAAACACTGAATCAGTTAAGCTTGGCTGAGTTTCGCTGTCTTTTATCTATGGTTGTTGATCAGTATCAATGTATTACATTCTGTATAGAGAGACTCGGGTGTAGCAAGGTATGCCAGTTCATAAAGATCATGAGAATATTTTTTTCTGTTTTTATTACTCAAGTTACAATTTCTTTGGATGTATAAGCTGTTATGTAGGTCATTTCCCCCACACTCATCATGACCTGAGTTCAATTAGTCTAGAACATTCCCAAGGTCACTGCCCTTAATGACCTCACAACCTTGAATTCAATTAGTCATGTTTGGAATGTTCTGGAAAGTTGATTAGTTGTGTAAGGGAGATAATTTTAGAACAGTAATTAGCATGTCAATAAAAGTTCTAGATTGTTCTTACATGCCTTTATAAAAGGGACGCGCTCAGCTTCCAGTCAGACTTTTGGGATCGTGTCTCTTGTGTGTTACTAACTCCAGCAGTAGTCATTCTCAAGACTTTTCAAGACCTTCACTGTCAACGCTGGATTTATACTGTGGACTTTGTGCAGCTTCAAGCCTGCAAGCCAAAGGACTGTTCATTCATCCAACTGACTGTTACAACTCTGAGACTGGAGCTTTGCCGTCCCAGCTGAGATAAGTAGTCTGTACACTTTTAAAGCTTGTACTCTGTCCCTGACTTAGCAATTAGTTTTGTTTTCGTAATAAATTTTGTTTAAACGTAAACTGCTGAGTTCACCCTTTTGTTCGTTTCCTCTGCACGTAACAAAATTGGGGGCTCGTCCGGGATACGAATATTTTGAGCCGTTTGACAACATTTTGACAGCCTTTCAAAACTACTGTATACTGTGAACTCAGCAAAATTCAATCATGGCGGAATTCAAGCCAGACGAATTTATGGATGACCTTGATCAGGACACATTTGATTCCCTCAGAAAAGACGACCTCATTGCACTGGCCAATTTCCTTAAAGTAGAAGTCAAAAGATCTATGCGCAAGAGGGAAATACAGTACCGTATTGCCAAACATCTAGTTGATTTAGGCCAATTTGAGGAATCCACCCTGAAAGATTATGAGCCCGAGTCTACCTCTGAACTCAGAAAATTAGAATTAGAATTGCAGACAAATTTGGAGATCAAGAAACTAGAATTACAAATGGAAAAAGAGAGACAGGCATTAGAAAAAGAAAAAATACAAATGCAATTAGAAATGGAAGAAAGACAGAGAGAGAAAGATAGGCAGGAAAGATTAGAAATGAAACGTTTGGAGCTTGGACAGTCAGGAAAATTCTTCCCTTCAGACAAGTTTGACATCACTAAGCATTTCAGGTTAGTTCCCCCTTTCCAAGAAAAGATGTTGATAAATATTTCCTTCATTTTGAGAAAATTGCTCAGAGTCTGAGTTGGCCTAAGGAGTCCTGGTCTATGCTTTTACAGAGTGCTTTGGTGGGTAAAGCCAGAGAAATTTACATTCAGTTGTCAGTAGAGCAGGCTTCAGATTATGATTCTGTGAAGGAATTAATTCTCAAGGGCTATGAGTTGGTGCCTGAAGCTTACCGTCAGAAATTTAGGGATTGTGAGAAGGTGAAAGATCAAACTTATGTTGAATTCGCTCGAACAAAAGAACAACTGTTTGATCGTTGGTGTTCTTCGGAAAAGGTCAGTCAGAATTATGATAAATTACGACAACTTGTTTTGATTGAGGAATTTAAAAGGTGCATTCGGAGTGACATCAAGACGTTTATCAATGAACAAAAGGCAGATACATTGGAGGTTGCTGCACGTTTGGCCGATGATTATTCATTGACCCACAAATCTTCCTTTCTCAGCAAACCATCCCAGTCCTTTTCATACGTAAACAATGCAGGGAAATTTAACACCTCCTTTTCATCCAAGAATTTCTCAAAGGAGAGTAGAAAATCAATTGACAACAGTTCACAAAGTTCAAGTAACACTTCAAGTAACACTCCCACATCATCAGATCCCAAGTCTCAATCTCCTTCTGACAAACAGTTCGGTACACTTTCTTGTAATTATTGTAAGAAAGACGGCCATTTAGTGTCAGATTGTTTCAAATTGAAAAGAAAACGTGAAGGTCAAAGTGGTCAAAGTGGATCTAAGCCAACCGGCTTTATTTCTTCATCAACTCAATTAGAGTCTAATAATGTGTGCACACATTTTCTGAGGTTAAACCCCTCTTATCCCCAATTAATGAGGTCAAGGTCAATTCTTCTCAAGATAGCATTATGGGTATTTTCGAACCATTTATTCATGATGGTTTTATATCACTTTCTAGTGATTTCTCTTCCGCTACCCCTGTCAAAATTTTAAGAGATACCGGGGCTTCCCAGTCTCTTTTGTTGGCAGATACCCTGCCGTTTTCTGAAAAGTCATTTTCAGGTTCTAAAGTTCTTATTAAGGGGGTAGATTGTAATGACTACATTCCTGTTCCTCTCCATAATGTCTATTTGTCTTCGGACTTTGTTTCTGGACCTGTGGCTTTAGGTATTAGGCCTTTTTTGCCTTTTGAAGGGATTCACCTTCTTCTTGGAAACGACCTTGCTGGGGACAAGGTCATTACTAATCCACTTGTGACTGATAATCCTACTTTAGATCAGGATCCAGAGCCAATTGAACAAGAGATACCCGATTTATTTCCTTCATGTGCCATTACTCGAGCCATGTCAAAGAAAACTTCCGAGAATCAAAATACTCTCAAAAATAATGTCACAGATGTTGACTTAAATGACACCTTTCTCAGTCAGGTGTTTGACACGGATCATTCCGTTATCCCTCGTGGATTTGAAACTTCCAGTAAAACTTCTGCTGACCAAAGTCAGACATTTTCTAGATCAAATCTCATTGCAGAACAACACAAAGACCCAGATATTTTGTCTTTGTTTGACAGGGTAGATGATGAAGGTAAAACTTCGGATAGCTCTGTTTCCTATTATACAAAATCTGGTATTCTCATGCGTAAATGGAGACCTCCAGATGTCTTTGGTTGATGACGATTGGGCTATAAAACATCAAATTGTGGTTCCAAAGCCCTACCGTGCTGAAATATTGCGCCTGGCCCATGAAACCCCCTGGGCTGGTCACTTAGGAGTCAGGAAAACTTATCATAAAATTCTCAGTCACTTTTATTGGCTTAATCTCAGGCAGGATGTAGCACATTTCTGTAAAACTTGTCACACATGTCAAATGGTAGGAAAGCCGAATCAGACCATTCCAAAGGCCCCTTTACAGCCAATTCCTGCATTTCAAGAACCATTTAGTAGGATACTAATAGACTGTGTTGGGCCCCTACCAAAAACAAGATCAGGAAATGAGTACATGTTGACAATTATGTGTACATCAACTCGGTTCCCAGAAGCCATACCACTGAGAAACATAAAGACAAAGACTATAGTGAGAGCTTTAGTCAAATTTTTCACTTTATTTGGCCTCCCTAAATGTGTCCAGTCCGATCAAGGCTCCAACTTTATGTCTGGTATTTTTCAACAAGTAATGGATCAGCTAGGCATTAAACAGTATAGGTCATCCGCCTATCATCCAGAAAGTCAGGGTGCTCTTGAGCGATTTCATCAAACTTTGAAAACATGATTAGGACCTACTGTTTTGACACAGAGAAGCAGTGGGATGAAGGAATTCATTTTTTGCTCTTTGCTGTTAGAGAGTCAATTCAAGAGTCTCTTGGTTTTAGCCCATTTGAGCTTGTATTTGGACATACAGTCCGTGGCCCACTTAAGCTCGTTAAAGAGAAATTCCTATCAGACGATGATGATTGTCTGAATATTTTGCAATATGTGTCAGATTTTCGTACAAAACTCTCTAAAGCATGTGAATTAGCCAGAGAAAATCTTGAGTCATCTCAGCAGTCAATGAAAACCAAATACGATAAAAACACCTCAAAACGGAAGTTTGAACCAGGTCAAAAAGTTCTTGTTCTACTTCCGGTTCCTGGCAAACCACTCCATGCTCGTTACTTTGGGCCATATCTAATTGATAAGAAATTGAGTGATTTAAATTACATCATAACAACACCTGACAGGCGAAAACAAAAACAGCTATGTCACATAAATATGCTTAAGCCATATTTGGATAGGGATAATCCTACTATAACTCAGCCTGTCAGTGCAGTCAGTTCAAACCATTATGAAGATAGTGATACTGAAACTGACTTGAGTGAAAATACTCTAAATTCAAAGCTGGGCTCGGTCAAGCTTCAGAACTCAGAAATCCTGGAGAAGCTGGAGTCTACAAAGTTGGCACACCTCCAGCCAGAACAACAACAACAGGTAAAAGAACTGCTCCACGAATATAAACACCTGTTTCAAGATGTTCCAACGAGGACAAACATCATCTACCACAACGAAGATGTCTGCGACAGTAATCCAGTGGAACAACATCCAGACGGACTGAATCCTGCGAAAGCGGAATATCTCCAGGAGGAAGCCAAGTATTTGCCGAACAATGACTTTATCGAACTCAGTAAAAATAACCGGACTTTGCCGTGCATACTTTATGCCAAATTCAGTGCCATTTCAAGTTTTCCAACAACAAATTGCAAGAAGATAGTCATGGGACATCCTGTTTGCTACTTTTCACGCAAATTTAACAAATCTCAGAGAAACTACTCTACAATTGAAAAAGAGTGTTTATTTTTGATATTAGCTTTACAGCATTTTGAAGTTTATGTTACTTCTTCAAATCAGCCAATAGTGGTTTATATTGATCACAACCCTCTTGTTTTTCTGCAGAAATTAAAGGCAAAAATCAGAGATTGCTAAGATGGAGTTTAATGTTACAGAGTTTAATCTTGACATTAGACATATCAAAGGCAGAGACAATTTAATTGCAGACTGTCTCTCTCGTATTTAGAGTTTATTGTTGTTCACTTTCAAGAAATTTTACTTTAGAGTAAAACAAAATTTGAGTACTTAAATCCTTTTCAAGATTACATTTGTAAAAGAAAGATTTTTCTTTGAAAAATTTTCTTTTTTTGAAGAGGGGGTGTGTTATGTAGGTCATTTCCCCCACACTCATCATGACCTGAGTTCAATTAGTCTAGAACATTCCCAAGGTCACTGCCCTTAATGACCTCACAACCTTGAATTCAATTAGTCATGTTTGGAATGTTCTGGAAAGTTGATTAGTTGTGTAAGGGAGATAATTTTAGAACAGTAATTAGCATGTCAATAAAAGTTCTAGATTGTTCTTACATGCCTTTATAAAAGGGACGCGCTCAGCTTCCAGTCAGACTTTTGGGATCGTGTCTCTTGTGTGTTACTAAACTCCAGCAGTAGTCATTCTCAAGACTTTTCAAGACCTTCACTGTCAACGCTGGATTTATACTGTGGACTTTGTGCAGCTTCAAGCCTGCAAGCCAAAGGACTGTTCATTCATCCAACTGACTGTTACAACTCTGAGACTGGAGCTTTGCCGTCCCAGCTGAGATAAGTAGTCTGTACACTTTTAAAGCTTGTACTCTGTCCCTAACTTAGCAATTAGTTTTGTTTTCGTAATAAATTTTGTTTAAACGTAAACTGCTGAGTTCACCCTTTTGTTTGTTTCCTCTGCACGTAACAAAGCTGATTTTGAAAGTGATAGAAAGTGTTAAAAATGTACATAAATTAGCATAAATTAAGCGTTCGTGACACATAACATGGGGTTTCTCGAGTTGAAGCCCCTGGTTTTACTACTATTTTGTGTTGCTGAACCAGGGCTTATACTCGGACGAGTACAGTATCCCTAAACTAAAATATTCATGGACTACCAGACACTGTCACTGGGCTACCAACTTCAGAAAATGGTAGCCCAAGTGGACTACCAGGGTAAAAGTTAATTTCGAGCCCTGCTTTATTACTGTGCCTTCTCAGAAAACCTTTGAATGCCTTTGTTGCCTTTAAAAAATGTACCCCTGTCTGGTTTTTTCAGATTTTTGCCAAAATTTTGATGAAAAACTGTTGCTAATGAAATGGGATGTCTGTTTGGTCCAAAATTATCAAAAAACTTTCCGGTACATAAAAAATTCATGAAAATTGGTAAAATGTAGCTCTGAAATTTTGGTTGGAAAATTTACAGCACTCAAACTCAAAGGGTTAAAGATTTCTCAAATCCCTGAGCCAGTGTAGGATTTTCTCATAATACCTTAATGCATGAAGTATGTACAATTTTTTTAGTCAAAAAGAAGACATTTGGGTCAGTTTTTCATATCAAAAGTTTACTTGGCAAAACAGCTGCAAAGTTTGTATGCTTGTTTATTATTTGGTAAATTGTGCTGTCGGCACCATTCACTCATGTATGGTAGTTTCATGACAAAAATGTAATGTTTTAAAAGAACCATGAAGGTCATCCGTTAAAACTAATATGTTCAACTGGTGCTCAAGAGTTAATCTTTTTGACACAAATAAATTTTTCGTATCAAAATTTATGAGTGTAGGGTTGATGCAGATGAAGTTGTAGATGAAGTTGATACGTTAAAGCCAAAACATGAAAATTTGTAGTCATATGTAGTCAAGAATCTGACCATGTATTTCAAGCCAGGTTCACAGGAACTTTGAACTTTGGTTCTGATCTCTCACCTCAAAGCTGTCTTACCTGGTGAAAGACACTACTATGCACAGATTTCTATGTATTTGTCAAATGTTATAAATGATCAAAACACATACATTTAACCCACAAATTTGAGAAAATATACTATTTCTTAAAAAATTTAGGAAGTAAGCCTTATCCAATGATACATACATGAGCTGTGCCCACGATATTTATGTTTGGCAATGAAACATACAAAACCGTCCAAGTGTTCTCCAGGTTTTCCAAATTGTGACACTGTGATTGCTTCAGAATGGGCACAAAATCAACAAATATGTCCAACATGTGATATAAATGATAGTTTGATTTGTAATCATCAATTTCCTCTCACAATTTATCCCTTTTCTACCAGGCTCCATAGACAAACCATAGAAATAAATACAACTTGGGAGAAAGAGGATTAACCTGACGCGATTTAAAAAATCGGTCAGTCACCATTTTCTCACAAATTTTAATGGAAAAAGGAGATACAGTTATACAGTACAAATTACATAAAAAATAAAATATTTATCATTATGTATTTATATATAATCCCATGGTATTTTTCTCTGTTTGACGTCATCGTATACGAGTGTTTTTCGCGGAGCCGTACAACTTCGAGCCGAAGGCGAGAAGTTGTGCGGCTCCGCGAAAAACACGAGTATACGATGACATCAAACAGAGAAAAATTCCATGGGATTATATATTTATCACATGAACAGTCTTCTTATTTTTCTTTGATGTGGATGGATCAAAATTATTTTGACAATTGCATGATTTTTATCGCGATTTGTGTTTTATTTACGCGGATTACTTTCATTTAACGAGTAAAGCGGCCCGTCACCCAGGAGATGTGCAATGTTTACAGGTATACTTTCATTCATAAATCCGATTAAGCTGAAATTTCGCTACAGCGAAAGGTATCTCCACCAATCAGACATCCGGATTCGGTCACGTGCGCGTGTCAATCATTGTCTCGCGCTGGAGCGATGCCAAGGCAAGTCTGCCATCATAGCTTTCACCGTACCGTGCTACCGACGGATAGGCATAGTATTTTGAGTTATTTAGAATATTTACAATTACATTTATGAAGTTAATACAATGGCACTATCGAAACAGTAGTTATCATACTTAGATATGCTGTGGCTTTTAAAATATCACAAGTTTACGACCTTATAGCGAGCCCGAAAGATTCAGATCGATGACACACAAAGAGTGGGCACACAGTCGATATGCGGTTAAGGTCTCCTCAACTAACTTTCAGCTGGTTCTTCACTTTCTACTATTTTTATAGTATTTTTTACAAAGGCACAGACTTATTCTACCTGCAACTTAAAACTGATAGTGAATTTGTAGCCCATTCTTTACTATTTTTCATAGTTTTTAGTAGCCGGTAACAGACACTTCGTGTTCGTGTCGGCTACATGGACGATCTGCCACAGAGTGTACGCTTGTTGTTGTTGGCACTGCCGTATACGTCACCGGTCTCCGCCGCGCCGGTGGCCATCTCAGTCGTCAATCAATGTTTTCGTTTTATGGACTTTGATGTTTGCTGTGACACGTATCGCCCGTAGGTGCATCTCAATTTTGTTACTTGATGGGAACTCTGTTCTGTTGTACAGTGAGTGTTGTCCGAGTCAACTTTCAAAATAAATCGGATTCTACAGCGCTGCACTGCAGAGTGTATATGTCTTCACTACAGCCTTCCGCTGCAGGTTTGATCTCGATCGAGAAACGACGGAATAATTTGTGTGATGAAGGAAATTTATCGTTGTTCGTCGAATGACTTTATGCTTGTGCCTTCTATGTCGCTTTCCCGAAGATTATACGGTACTCATTTATTAAGTTGAACTTTCGTTGAGGTGTATCTTTAGGGTTTATCGCCAACCGGGATCGCCAGGTACGACGTCGCTTGGCGATCGCCAGGTACGACGACGTCCACATTGAGCCTTACGACTGGAGCAGTGACGTTACTGAGCCAAATGATCGATGGTATCCTCATTCGATTCTTGCTGTTAGGTATATTCGTCCCAGATTCTTGGGAATAGCTAAAGCTTTAGCGACTTGGAATTTCGTTGGACATGCCTTCTATGTTTCCATATCTGGATTTATCGCGCGCCGGGTCACCTTTTTGTCAAAATTCTGAGTTTCAGGAAAAAAGTTCCGGTTGATGACGTACAACAGGGGTAATATGGATTTCTTATCTGTGCTGGTGTACGTCACACAGGTGGAGATACGGGCCAGTTCATGTGATAAATATATATATATATATATATATATATATATATATATATATATATATATATATATATATATATATATATATATATATATATATATATATATATATATATATATATGTAAAAAAAAACACACACACACTATGTCCAATGTTGTGCTGTGCACCTTTGATATACAACCCATAAATCTGACCACGTTTATGAATAATGTATTGGTATAGGTTTGTGCAGCATGGGATATAGAATGTTGACAGTTGCAGACAAGGTCAGAGGTCACGGTATTGGTTTAGCTTCCACGTAATGGCTTAATTGTCAACCTCCAAGTAGCCTTCTCCAAAACCACACAGGGGCATTTCATTGTATAAATTGACCGGCACTTATCACAACTTGTGAATTTGCTCACTCTGATTCACAGCATCTGTTTGGAAGAGTTGAATGGGAATCCTCTAAAAAAAGTTTTTCTTTTCATGGCTATCAGGTTACATTCGTACTTATGCTAACCTTGGAAAGTTTAATGACATATTACAGCTTGCTTCAATGGACTTCAACCTTACAGTAAAGATGGATTTGAATGTTTGATTAATATTTGTCATTTTGACTTTTCAGAGAGTGCAGTGTTTGCAGAAGCTTTAACATCACCTCAAGAGTTCAGGGAGCGATCCACATCAGAGCAGTCCAAGTTGAGTTCATCGCAGTCAAGTTCACGGCTGAAGCGGTCCAAAGCCCTGTCCTGCCTTCACAAGGATCGTTTCAACAGCAAGATGTCCTGGTCGGTGGATCAACGCATCAACCAAAGCGAAGACAGCATAGACGGATTACTGGAGCCAGAAAGCAGTGGTCAGGATCTTGCGGTTGAGATTGATAATGAGGATGTGTTGCGACAACCAACACGGGGATGAAAGAAGAGTCGATTAGCAACTCAGAAAGAGGACATTCAGTGAGGTTTGCCAGCACTCCATTGGTACGAACTTACAATTATGAAGACAGGCAATGGTATCAGGGAGGAGACACCATGGAAACCAGTCATGAGGAAGATGATGGAGAAGAAAATGATGATATAAACTCATTTGTGGAAGAGATGGATGCGTTTGGCAGAAATGAAGGACGATTTGTGCCGGCATCGTCAGTGTCCCGTAAACAGGTAAGTCAGGTCTTTTTACATACATGTATAGTTCATCATGGGAGAAATTTCATTGTCGAGAAATGAACAAATTTGGGCTATAAAGAGTTATGAATCTATTGCTGCATAATTAGGTTGGAAACCAGAACTTAGGGATGAAATATGCCAATTTTAAGTCATATTTTGTCATTAATCATTTGAATTTTTGACACAGAGTGTCCTTTGAGATAAAATGCTTTCCATAATTACAAATTTTTGGTTAATAGTGTTTGATGTGTACAATATTCTGCTTAGAGTTTTTGACATATGCAACTCCCATGCCTGTGGAGATACCTGGGCCAAACCATTGTGGTTATAGAGTTAAACCCTTACACCACCAGACTTTGGTACATCCCCAGTGTTATCAGTTAACCCTTCCACTGCTATGGTTTGGCCCAAACCCATTGTAGTCAATGGTAATTGTGGACCTGTTTACAGGGAATTGGGGTAAACAGGTTAAGTGTGGATGGACCTTCATGTATGCATGCAAGGAAATAGGAGTGAAATAGTTGAGGGAAAGTTGGGTTTTGAAGCCGAATGGATGCCAGTCATTGTAACGTTGTCGTCATCTAGGATACAGACATTTAATGAAATTGAGATGATATATAATATAGAGATGAAATGTAAAATAAAATGATAACAAGTCAAAAAATGTAATATAGCAAGAAGTTTTATTTTGATATGACAAAAATTACTGGAAAACAAGACCAAGACTACTAACGGTAGTACCACTACTAAGGTTGGACTCAAATATTTGACAGGGGAAAATTAACAATTGAAAAATAAAAAAAAACGCTTGTGAACCAATGATAAAATTTTTTGCCATAAATGAGAATTTTACTTGCTAGTAAGATAAAAATTCATTTTTACTTCAGATTGTTTTACCAGTATACACACCAGTATCCTTATTTATTCTTGAGGACTCGGACTCTGTTAATGTGAAAATATTTTGCATGCTTGTACATGTAAAAGAAAGAAAAATTGCTTCTGTCCGTACTTCAAATCTTTACACATTAATGTTGTTTCTATTCATTCAAAGGCAAAGACTCTTGGACTTTGTCCCCGGCTTGGTTTGGTCCGGTCACTCGGCATTCTGCCAAGGAATGACTCTAAACCAATTAAAATCTCTAATTCTGTTTACCTGTGTCGTGCTCTGGGTAATACATTGCAATTGTTGTCAGTTGTTTGGTCACAAAGTGTAGTATGGTGTAGTCAGTGTTGTGTGTCTGGGATACACAATGCAACACTTAGTACCATGTTTATCTAACAGAAGCCTGTTTAGCACGGCAGTTCCTAGACAACAACACTTTCCCTAAATGTTATGCGTAAATACTTGTCCTAAAGTGGTAAATTTTATGATTGTGGGATAAAGTAATGGCAAAGTACAGAATTTTTTGTTTAACTGTAATTTTTCCCACCAAAACTTTAGTGTAACATTTTCCCAATTTTTATGAATTTTTCTGCAATGTTTTGATACTTTTAGAGCAAATGGACATCATATTTCATGGGCTACAGATTTTGATCAAAATTTTAGCAAAAACCTGAAAAAATTTAATGGGGTATATTTTATAGACGCAACAAAAATTGACTTTGGCACTCAAAGGGTTAAAGAAAAATTACCGGAAAGTTTTGCCAGTGAGTGATTTGCTTGAAGGTATTATTGTTGCATGAGCTCTAACATATCAAGGAAATTATTGAAAAAATGTTCTTTGGTGACTGTAGCTACAAGAAAATATCTACAACAAAAAAGTATCTGGCCACAGGCAGAAACAGTGACAAAGTTCATCGAAATTTATTTTTGAGTCAATTTTATTCCTTCCCACGTATTTCCAAGTGTATTTCTAAGATAAGTCTTCAACATTTTAAACTGCAAAGAGTTGTCTCATTTTCTGTTAGTTTTTGATTCAGACTAAACTGTGAAGAGTTGATGCCAAATGTTACTGGTGTAGACTGAGATGTCTTTCAGTGTAGGGTGCTGGGTGTAGAGCGCCACCTGGCCGGTTTACTTTTCTCTCCTGGACAAAGTTTATTGAGGACCAGGTGTTGGATGGTAATAAGATCTGAAGGTGACTGTACACCCTGAAAGTCAACATTTGCAGGACACTCACTTTGCAATTTGTGATAACCGTTTTATTTAAATGATCAAGTTTCGTCTTGTACTGTTATAAGCTTGACTACAGAAGCCAAACTTTTCCAGTGTTTTTGGCAGCTCTAGTAGGTTAATTTACAAAGTTGTCTGAAGATTTTTTACACAGCTGTAAGCAGTGTTTGAAACTCATGCAAATCGCTACTGGCCAAGGGGGCCAGTAACTTATAAAATTCACTGGCCCGAAAGGAAATCAACTGGTCCGGGGCATAATACGGAATTTTTACTTGAAGGGAAATTAATAGTTTGGTGTTATGATATTGCATCTTTAGTGTTCAGGGCCCCTTCTTTTTTGCTGTAGGTGGCTCAATATTCAAATACCTGTACATCTTTCTCGCTACTAATATTAACCCGCGAGGCGAGGTTCATCAAAACAATGCTGCCATTTTGACTAAACGAAATCTCGAACCTACCCCAACGTGACTCCAACGCGTAACAAATGGAAGATGTTGAGTAGCGCCATCAATCTCGCAAGTCGCGAGAAATGCGTAGCTGTAAAGGCTTTCGCTAAGTAACTTCACCGTTCGATCTTTGAGATTTTACCTGCCAATTTTTTCCTAAATTTTGCGGTTTGATTACTTGAGAATTTAACATAATAGGGTAAGAGTATTAAAAATTGCTGACCCCTTCTTTATTTAGAGCAGGACACTCGGGTCTGCTTCTTTCACAACTTACCGGCCCGGCATGAAAACAGCTGGTCTGGGGCTAGTGGGTTAGCGTGAATTTTGAACACAGCTGTAAGCAGTGCCAGTGTAATATACAATGTATTTGGAAATATGTTTCAGTGAAAATATTTACCTAAAGACCTTAAAGCTTTTTCCAGAACTTGCCACTATCACCTAATTTTTAATTTCACAAAACAAATAATCTAAAATTTACCATTTTTTTTGCCATGTTCTTTTTACCAGGTGTAATTTTGATTGAACTCTCGTTTGAGCCATTGATGCCTCAGTGTCTGAGAAATTCAAGTTAACACAATGTAGGAAGTTCGTGAAAAAATTTATAATCTGATATCTTACAGTTTACTTTGAAAAGTTGCCTACCAAAGCAAGTGAACACCTGCCTTGATAATTATATCTCATGTACCATATACCCTGTGTAGCTTGCCTCTTACCTTAGCAAACCAAAAATCTGAAGCAATTTCCAGCTATCCGTCAGGCAGGTTACAAAAATTTCACCTGCCCCGTGCAGGCAGGTGGGCAGGCAATTATTTTCTCCTCTGGTTTAAAAAGTTTGCAGTAGTGTGTGTGTGTGACTTTGATGCATCAGAAATCAACATTCATATCAAGGGTTTTGACAGCCATTGAACAGATGACATCAAAAATCATATAAATAGCAAGGTAAACTTGGACAAGTTAAAGTTGTATATTTTCGGAGGTTACTGAAAAATACCATCCAATCTTGGGAGAAATGATTCAGATCCCCATTGTTAAGCCATATTATCTTTGAAAATGTCACTATTTGTATCCATGGTGATGACTTTGGTCAATTAAATTCAGACGCCCACATGCATATTTGTGGTGGCCATATTTGAGTGACAACTTCAAAATTATTCAGTCGTTGAAATCTAAGATGTACTGTCATCGTTCATGTTTGAAAAATACTCTGTGATCACACTTTGGTAGATATGAAAGCATTTTTACATGAGTTGCGTTTGATTTCAAACCATCTTATTTGAAAAAATGAAAACAGATCAGATAATGGGGCTTTAAAGACAAACCTGTTAAAAAACTTGCATACTGGTAAATTCACATTTGTCAAAGTTCTACGAGTGTGGAAATTAACTCTAAAAGATCTGTTCTTAGCAGTTAAATTCCTTCATATACATTGAACCACCATACAATACACAACCTGCAAATACAAAATAAACTGAAGAGTTAAATTTATCAACAAATCACACATTAGCCTTGTAGTACCTGGAGAAAACTCTGCAAATAATAAAGAACTACAGCCATTAGAGATACAAGCCACGTGTAGTCCTCTCCGTACACCACCTAATTTACTGTCACCGAACCCTGGCAGCAATCATAACCTATCATTTGCAGACAGTTGAATGGAGAAACTGCCCCGAGGCAAGTAATCCCACAGCTACCCCAGTAACACAAGACTTTCTTTCTTTGAGAAATTCCAGAGGTACAATGTAAGCAGCAGAGATCAAGCATTTCAAATCTGAGTCGGCAGAAATAATGGGGATGTTTTATATTTGGTACAAGCCCTTTTTGCAAACATATAATATACACTAACACAGTTGACCAGCGCATTATGTGTAGCTGTTCTGTCGGTAAGAGTCTGACTTTACACAGAGTCCAGTTGTTTGGTGCTGTGCTTGTAGATAATTTAAGATGCCATGTTGTAGGATATTTTGAAGGTAAGATCTGCCCCATCATGTCCACCCATAACAGAACTGTACTGTCTACGGTTAATCATTGCACCTGCCCAGTCTTCATTATGAAAACAACAGGGTTTCTTAGGGGGCCTCGCACAGCTTTTTGAAGAAAGTGGACCCCCAAGGATTGTGTTGATTTGTAAATTATCCAGTGCAGGCCCAGCCTCCTACACTCTTGCCAGTTTATTTTTATTCAAAATGTATGCTAAGATGGTATGATTTTGATAATGCTGCCCTGTTTGGTTTGAATTTGACCATACTGGCTATTTCAGATGTGCAAAACTTTTCACTTATTCAGGAGGAGGTTTGTTACAGACACCTGTTTTAGTTTTTCCTTTCCCTTTTCAAAATGTTACCAAAAAGTCAACAAATTTGATGTGTTTGGTGTGAAAAATTTCATACCGGAATTTTCATTTGCTTGTTGTAAGGCAGCTCATGAAACTTTTTACAAAAATGGTATTTTACACAGAAAATGGCGGTCTATACCAGCATATGTTTAGCAATTATTTTGTAAAGAGATCATACAAAAAGCATTTACCTGTTTGATGTCTGGTGAAATCTGTATTGTTGTTTGACTTGATTTGTTGCGTCTGTTGAAGTCGTCAGGTCACGAAGACAGGTGTGAAAAGTAACACACAGAAGGTGGCACCTTTCACAGGGTTGTATTGTTTACTAACGCAGACGATGCATTGTCTGCCAGCCAACCTGCATTGGGCTGAAACTGTGGGAAAGGATATCCCTGAGTGATTCCAAACTAGGGATGTATGGCCAACACACCCAGATGTGAGAGTTCTTACGTGAAAAATGTAAAGCGTCCTCCTTTCTCAAGATGAGACTCATTGTATATTATTCAATGTCCAGTTTGTTGTGAATCAAAAAGGTGACTGTGGTCGTACAGGCTTTCTAGACATCAATGCTTTCCTTTACATGTAACTTTTACTCAATACACAAGCAGCTAGTGCTCTCTTAACCTCCACAGGGTAGTCAATAACACGTACAACAGACTACTGATTGGTGTGTTAGTGTATCACTATCAGTACTGTACATCTACATGCTTAAAGGGCCAGTAATGCTAACTTTTCATAATTTTTTTTACCATTTTTGTTTTGCTAATGTGAACCATAATCCTTGTTCAACTCCCAAAGGCATGTTGATGTGCACTGTGTTCAGTTTGTCAACTCAGCCTGTACATTGTACGTGTTTAAACTGCTTTCTTATTGTTGAAAAGTGACTTCTGGTCCGGACTACAAATGTAAACAATAACAATGCATTTTACACATATAGATGCTATGTTGACAATCCAAATAATTGGTGTTTCAACATTCTTTGGGAATAGAATAAGAAGTTGCAGTTGACATGCAAAATCAAAATAATGAAAAAATCATCAAAAGTTAAACATTACTGGCCCTTTAAACTTACTTTAAATTTTTCTATTTTGGCATCCCTGTGTCAAGTTCCAGGTCCATGTGTAATTGTCATGTGCCAGCTTTTTCATTTATAGTTAACAAAATAGTAATGGTGCGTTCTAATTTGAAAGTTGTGGGTGTTTGATTATGAACAGGATCAACAGGTACCCAATGACCTTGACGCAGCATCTCTGAAGCCAGTGTGCTGCTACTGACTTGAAACCAGCATCCATCAGACTCCTAGATTGTAACAGTGATATATAAAGATCATCAGCTGATCATGATGAAATTGCTAGTTTTTCTGCTCTGGTCTACAGAATGTCTGATATCATGTCGGAAGAATAAGTGTCATCTTTGTAATATGGAAGCTATTATCCTGAAATATCTGAATAGCAAATCTGTTTCAAATTGTAATTATATTAGTTTGTCTCATGAAAGATTGACAATAGGGAAGAAAAGCTGTCTTATCATTCTTGTTAATTTTTGGTGTTGCAATGAAACACAGCTAGTGTTGTTCACAGTTTTAATCATGCGCTCAGCCTCAAAGAAATACGCAGTTTTTTAAACTTGCAAGTTTTTAAAAAGCAACGTCGTCTGCTGGCATCTCAGGGCTGAATGCAAACAAACTGCTGTGACAAGCCCTTCTCTAGATTCATTTCTGTATCTCCAAAGGAGGAATGGATGTGTAAATGGCATGCACTGGTCTCCATTTGTCGATTCCGTGTTGTAATGAAGTCAAGTCAATCACTCAATCAACAAGTGGTTCTCGAGTACCCAGAGGTCAAATTGACAAAAGTGAGTAGCATTTGTATCCACAACCCCAGAACACACGCAGAGTATTTCAAATTACAATCGCAGGCTACTCAGAAACCAACCTAAAAAATACCTCTGCCAAGTCCGTTGAGTTGGGATACAGAAACCGTACCAAAGAACAAAGGTGTTATTGTTCATCGTTTGGTTGGTATTTTTGAAGTGGAGTTTACAGGAATGCATTTATGTTTCCCACTAGCATTTTTTTTTGGCTTCTGTTCAGTGAAAATCTGTATCCAAGCATGCTATGCAGCCATAGGTCATTAAACTCCTCAGTTTTACGTGTTGAATTCAAATGACATCAAAGAATAGTGCCTGTAAGGTACTGGTAATACATGTTATGTAAACATATCCATACATACAGATGTACTCACACAGATACCAGTACACACATGTATAAACAGAGATACATGTATATGCATGCATGCAGACATTTAGCACTGACACACAGGTAGATACATACAGAAATACATACAGAAATACAGAAATACATACAGAAATACAGAAATACATACAGAAATACATACAGAAATACATACAGAAATACAGAAATACACACAGAAATGTTGTTGATGGCCTTGATTCATAATGCTTGACAATATTAATTTTCATGTTAACACCAAGTCAAGTAGAAAAAACACAATAGGAACAAATTTGGGAGAGTAGGATATTGTAGTGATGTTTGTAATAATCAGCAAATTTAAACTTGTCTACTTTTCTCTTTTTGCAATTCACTGGTTTTTATGGGTTATTTGTAACTTTCAGCTATAGAGTACATGTACCTATTACTTTTGATAAATTTGAACAATTAAAGATCCTATTCTCTCAAATTAGTTCTATCACTTCCCACCCAATCCTACCCACATACACCCACCCCATTCCCTCCCTCCCCTCCCCAACAAAATAATACAATGACCTGACAACAATACTGGAATGAGTAGAACAGTAGTCATTGACCTTTGATTGTTGCAAACTTCTACCAACACTACAGCATCAGTGCTTTACACTCTGAAATAACTCTTTTCTGTGTGATAATGGATATTATTGTTCAGTTTCCAAAGTATTTTGCTGTTCTGCACGCATGATCGAGCAATAAATATTGAGTTTGACCCCGTTTAACATCAAATTATTTAACAACAACTTTATAAATATGAAATAACACTCAAAGAGTTTGTGACCAGCACCTTTAGAAGCCAGCATTGCTTAAATATTTACAATTACACATTTCCAAGATGGCCGCCTGGCTTTAAATTGCTGCTATGCTGGCATTCATTGCTCCGTTGTCATGGTTGCTAGATTTCAAATTGTATTTTCATCAATGTCAGAATGTGACAGAAGTAAACAGATACTGAAAAACTTAAAATGAAATTTGTGTGTTTGCCAGTGTAGGTATCCGTGCACTTCTAATTTTCTTGCTGATTGTGGAGTTGCTTACCATTTGTGAAAGCCACATATGCAGGAATTTCCAAATTAAATTATTGTCTCTGCATACTGATCATATCAGTTTACCGCAACAGGGGCTGGAACTGCAAACTTACTCTCTGCAATTATAAAAGTAAGTCATGCATTGCATATTTAGTTGACAAAATTCTTGACTTGATCCTTTTAACATTTCATCAATAAGTATATAGAAATATGTATTTTCCCATTGAAAACATGTTATCAAAAAAATTCACAAATCAGCATACATGCCATCTGCACGAAGTTTATCATTAGTGTAACCCTTTGAGCGCCAAAGTCTATTTTTGTCCTCTTTATAAAATAAACTCCAGCCAATTTTTCCCAGATTTTTGCCAAAATTTTGAGAAAAAACTGTAGCCAATGAAATGGGATGTCCATTTGGTCCATAATTATCAAAAAATTACAGAAAAATTCAAAAAAATTGGTAAAATGTTGCACTAAAATTTTGGTGGGAAAAAATAACAGCGCTCAAAGGGTTAACTGTTCCCTGCCAATTTGAATCCGTAACGCGTGATGAATATGAACTACAGCTGATAAAATTTCCGGAATTTTTTTACCCCAACCTATTTCTGATTTAATGTAAGCATATTATCTTCAGTGTGTCATCAACAATCATAAGTCTTGAATTTTGAGGTGTTTGTGTATGTGTTATTTGTAAGATTAATTTTGAACTTCTCTGTCTTTACAAATTTTATCTCAGAACACTTTTGAAATGAGGGCAGTCTAAATTTAAAATCTAATCAAGACATGTAGCCCACAGTGTTGTTTGCCCTCTCCAATAACCTTTGCAAATCAAAAAAATATTCACACACACAGGGAAAAAAAAAACGCAATCGTAGCTTTGGATGGAAGATATTGCACATGGATTTACTCTTCACTGCACTAGAACAGTGGTAAATGTAAATCAAAGTACCGGCATGAAAGATTGGGGCACTTAACAAACGGAAGAGTTATTATCCTCTGTTGTGTAGAACCAGTATTACATTTGACATCACAGATTTCTTCTTTCAGTGAGTACAAAGTGTCTGACAATTTCAAATGAGTTGTCGGTCGTTGACTTGATTGTATACACATCCCTCAAATTATGTTACGCCATCAACAGGGCTCATGTGTTCTCCACATTGTGAAATATGAAGTGTGTTCTAATGAGTCACTCCGTGCTACCATTGTTAACCAAACTGCCCCGTACAGGTTATGGACTGCCGTGTACAGGTTACAAACTGCTGTGTACGGGTTAAAGTGTGAGAAACCGTTCAGTCAGTGGCTTCACATGAAAGCAAAACAAGAAAATTGAACTTCAAACAAGAAAATTAAACGTTGGACACAAAAGCTTGGCCTCTGTGACATGAAATAAATCCCCATGTCTTTCATGCTGAAGTATTTGTGATGTCTACTCACCTTTCATTGTGAATCATCTTCCAAGGAAGTTCCCAAGATTACGTTTAAAAGGCGTCGGAGATTTAATATTGGTCAGACAAAAGGACAGACGTAACTAATCTCACAAAGGTGGCAAGACATCAGTGGTGTGGCTTGCTCCCTATTGTCTTCATAGGTAATCCAATCCCCTTCACATGTGGTAAATGTTGACGTATTTTTTCAAAATACAGTTGTACCAAACAGGGATTGCTTCAGTGTTAGTCTATCATCATCCAATCTCACAGCAAATTTTCAGAGACGTTTAACAAAACCAGTGCACCAGCATCGTAATGTGTTTTTCTAAAAATCAGCCATCCAAAGTAAGTTTTATCATTTTATTTTGTTTTTTATTTGTTTTTTATTCATGTTTTTGTTATTAAGCAGATCCTTTCGACTTCATGGTCAGCCTGTGTACGACTAATGTTACTTACTTACATGATATTCATATCAGATTAATGTAGAATTCGCCTCAGGGACAGATAGATACTTGGGCTCTCACATTTTTTCAATACTTTTCCGGTCAGCCACTTTGGGCTCATTTTAAAGCTCTTGGTGTAAGAAAATTTTTTGATTCTCTTGGTTTTTCAAAACTCAAAAATTGTATTTTTTCCAGACAGAGTTAACACAGGGTGTCTTGTAAGGGACACTGTTATTGTTTCATGACATAGTGCTTTTTCAGTAAACCAATCTGGTTTTTTTTCTGAATAGAAGCAAAGCTTTTAGAAAATGAAATTTTATTGTATGATGTAATACAGGTCACTCAAATCTTACACCCTCACTTCAGAAATACAGAGTATGTTAATGAAATAAAAAATTTTGAATGAATTTAGAATAATTTTGAGTAACCCTCTGAGTGCCATAGTCAATTGTAATTGTGTTTATAAAGTATCATGCAGACAATTTTTTTTAGCTCAAGACAATTTTTTTTTCAGATTTTTATCAAAATTTTGATCAAAAACTGTTGCCAATGAAAAGTACATCCATTTGGTCTAAGCATATGAAAAAAATGACAGAAAAATCAGTAAAATGTTGCACTTAAATTTTGGTGGGAAAAATTTATAGCACTCAGAGGGTTAAGCATGGCTAGTCGTCTAGCTATTTTGTCAAGGAAGGTATGCTGGCACATGGTTTGAAGACATGCTTTACCACATATCCTGCTTCAACCAGGAAATAGTGAGCGGTGCAGTCACGTTGTAACAGTGACTGACACACAATCAATCACTTTTCCTATCACTTATACAGCATACTGTTTATGTTTAATATAACTCGTACAATCATAAACTATGGTAGCATACAAGCCTTTGAAAAATTACTTGATATAATAGAGGTACTGTACACTGTGCTTTTGCAGTGAACCCCAGGCTATGTGACCTATGATGAACCCAATCATTTGTCTCTATACATGTTATAAAATCTTCTGTCTTCTTTGTGAATTATTGTATCTCACGTGCCATTACTCAGCTTACCTTGAAATCCTGATGCAAACTATTGCTGTTTGTTTTCTATCCGTTTTTCAAGACATCGAGTGAGCGAGATCATATTCCGAAAAACAGGTGTGGAAATGAAATCACATTCCAAATACTTATTTCACCAAAAAAGGAATTTTATTTAAACAAAACTGTCAATGGAATAACTACAGCTGCATTTTATGATTTATTCTTTTCATGATATTGTTTTATGTGAAGTGGTTTGTCATTCATCATCGTTCAAAAAGTGTTTACAATCGCTAGTGAATTGGTGCATTGGGTATCAGTGAGATTTCTCTAGAAGTGCTGATAGAGGGCGCTATATGGGCCACAATTCCTCACTCGAAGGTGTGTATCCCGGTATCCCCAAAGGCTATTTTGTTCTGGCATGTGTCTTTCAGCAGAGAGATGACAACAAATCAAAGACTGACCATAATTACAATTTTAAAAACAAGAGACGAAGGAATAAATAGAGTAAGATAATTTGGATGTACAATCAGGCACAATCATTGCTGTAATGGGTGTGTTTCAGCAGTGTTTTTCTGCATGTTTACACATTGTAAAACTGCTTGATCAACATACTCATTAAATTTCAAAACTCTTAAAAATTGACCCTAAGAATGAGAGATGTAGAGATTTATATTTTCATACAACAATTATTCATCCCATTGGCTAAAATTGCAAGTTTTGTCTCCTCACTATTAAATACTGTGACAGCAAAGTTATGGAATAGTGAGTGTACAACGATGAAGAATAACAGACAAACATATCTTCAATTTCCCCAAGATCCATTTAAACTTCAAAAGTTTCAAAAGAACCGAAAAACTTAGCTTTTGATGACACATGGTTCCAAGGTGGTTTTGTCCTCGCCATGACCTCATCTTTAGGGTGACCTTCGACCTCCTAATCCTAATGGACCAAGCTAGTATGGGCTGGTAATCGTAGTGTATTGATTGTAACAGGGGCTGCTTTGGTTCAGCTGTCCCTTTCCTGTTTGTACACCGTTGTTCTACAGAGAAACGTGTTACCTGTACTTCAGACAAGGTCACCAAAGCTTTTGAAGTTGAACAGAAATACAACGTCTTGCAGAAAGATTATAATTGACCAGTTTCCTGTGTATTGTGTGGCCTAATTGGTCTGTATTTGGAGTAATTATGTCGCATTTAAAAGTGTGGAGCAAAGTATTTCCTAGAGAGAATGTTGCTTAAGTTCTGTTTTTAACCCTTCCACTCCTCTTTCCCTATAAAAAGGTCCACCCATCCTGTTGACAACAAACGGGTGATGTGTAAAATCTTAATTATCTTCACCAAGAAATTGTGTCTCAGTCAGGAGGAGATAGAGAGTCTTGAGATTCAGACTTAAAGAATTCATGTCCATATTTCAATTTTTTTGAAAAAATTGTTCAAGTATTAGGTTGTGATACCTATTTTACCAGCTTCTTTGGTTCAACCCAGTTTTTTCATGGATGTGGTTTAATCTACACATTGAGAACAGGGTTGTTTGAAGGATGAGAGCATTCCACAGTACAAAGTGACCGCAATACCCTCTTGAAACCATAGACGCAGACAGCAGTTAGACGCCAGGTGCTTGTGTCACCAGTTTTTAGATTCCCTTTTTGTCTGATTTCGCAAAAAAATTGGTTGACTAGTAGGTCAAGTGGATGGCAACAGCTGTGGCAAGTCAGTCTGGAGCCAGCAAGGATGGGCAAGGTTTTGTCAGAAAAGGTCAAAATAAGCTAATTGATACAAATTGTGAAGTTGAATTTCCATGTAAGAAGCATTGTTTGCAGATACAGCTTATAATTGAGAGTATTCCTTAAAACAAGGTTTGTCAGGAGTGACTTCTTCAAAATGTGAAGGGAAATGTACATTAGGATATTGAGCCAAGTTCCCAAGCCATTACACAGACACAGGAACACATGTAGATGCACACTAGTGTAAAAAAGACAAAAATTGTCAAATTTTCTTGAGTTTACATTATTCAACAATAATTAATTAAGTTTTGTCCAAAGTCACTTTTATTGTTATTTTACGACTTATCCGGACACCAAACTTGCTAATTACCCAGCAATGTCGCTGACGACATTGAGACTTCGATCGGTAATTACCAAAGCACTTCGTTGATTCAAGTTGAAACCAGAGTGAAGATCGGGTTGCATTCGCTTCGTTGGTGGCAGAGAGCTGATAAGATAATTTTCACAATGGCATGAACTATTTTGTTACAGGGGTTTATGCACCCCTCAACACTTGTGTATACATATAAATGTTTCAAAAAATAACGACCGGTAATAATCAGAAAAAACAATAGTGATGTGTGATTTCCGTGGTCTTCTTCGTTTCAGTACAACAAAGATAAATATACACACGTCTGCTCTGCTTTATATGTAACTATTTCAAATGGTTTGTTCGAATTGTCCACTGTGTTCATCGTTCTTTACGCGGCAACATTCAACGGTTTTTCAGCATAGCATTTCAGCATAGCATTACACGTACCGTCTGCATTTGCCGCTCTCCACACGCTGTCATTCGCGAGAGAGAGCGTGTGTGTTTGAATCCGTTATTTCCTAGTGCATGGACGGTGACTGCAGCTCTTGGTTCGAAGTTCAGTATGTCTAAGGAAACTGATATAAACGTACGAACGAAGATCGTTGAACTGTCCGCGGACGGAAACAGTATACGTAAGATCTCTAAACTGTTGCATATACCGAAGAGCACAGTGTATGACATCCGGACTCATTTTGAGACAACAGGTTTGGTTCAAGCTTGGAAAAGAGGTAGAAGGCGACGGTCTAAAAGACGACCAGACGTTGTTGAATTTGTTGAGTTTCTGAAATGGAAACAAACCATCGATTACTTCCTCGGAAATCCGAAGACAATTACTTCGGCAAGGATTGTGCAATGACGAAAATCTTCCAGGAGTGTGCACGATAAGCAAAATCCTACGCGATGATCTCAATTACTCTTTCAAGCGGATACAGAACGTTGCCAGAGAACAGCAAACGGAGAGAAATTTGCAGAGAATTTTCGAATATATCGACGCGATGTCTCAACTCAACCCTCAAACCGTACATTTCTTCGACGAAACTGGTGTCAAAAAAACAACTGCAAACAGACAATATGGTCACAGTCGAAGGGGACGTCCCGCCGTGGAAGTTCAACGCTACACTTCCGATGTGAATTACACGATCAATCTACTGCACTGTGCGCGTGGAGTAGATCATTTCAATGTTCTCGACGGACCGTCCAACGGACTCGAAATGATTCATTTTTTCGAGGAGGCAATGGAAGTCACCGATGAAGATGGACAGCCTATTTTGATCCCTGGCGACACAGTTGTAATGGACAACTGTGGCTTCCATCACGGCAGATTGGCGGAACCCTATTTGCGCCAACTTTTACAGGAGCGGCAGGTTAATTTGGTATTTCAACCACCGTACTGCCCCGAGTTCAATACTTGCGAGTTGTGCTTTCGGTCCATCAAAGGATATCTGCGTAAACATGACATTTTCGCCGTCGAGTTCACCGAAACTGCCATCATTGAAGCAGTTTCTGAAATCACACCACAGATGTCTCGAAATTTGTTCAGATGTTGCGGATTTCCACTCTTTTGAAACCTGTGCAGACTTGCAGTGTATGTGTAACAAATAGTTTAGGGCATATTTAGCCGCGCTATCTCAGGAAGAGACGAGAATGTGAACATGTTCCGTAATGCTCGCGTCACATACTGATACGCTCGACTCGATGTTGTTTCAAAGCTTGTGATGAGAATAAAATTTGTCATTGACATGACAAAGTATTTTAATTGTAATAATTTCGTTTTGGTTTCGTTTTGGTTGAAATAAAGACAGTGTTACTGCTTCACATTAAAAATGTTCCATATCTCGATCCTAAATTTGCACTCCCCTCCCACCTTGGATGTTACATGTATTTTACGTCCATGTCCATTCACACAGAACCACTCATCACATGTCATAGAGTACACTTATAAAGCACTTGATAAAATACAGAGAAGGAACAACCTTTTAATGAAAAAAAACCCAGATAAACATTGACTAATACAACAAAACTCCGTTACCAGTTTACAGGTAGAGAAACACACTGGATTTACATCCGGATACTTTTGAGAATGTGGATATCTGAACTATGTAAAATGCCTATTGTAGTATTGTATACGACTACAAGTGACTCTTTCGGCAAGAAATTGAAAACGAAACACGCTTAGTAAATACAACATGTAAAAACTCCTCCAACAAACCTCAACAACTTCAATAATAATAGCCTTTATGAAGAAATGAACCTTGTCTGTCAAAAGCACATAACTGTCATCGTCTCAGCTCTCGTCCCACAAAAGTGCGACTTCGTTGAACAGTATATTACACATCGCGAACAACCACGTGAGAATGAACTTGATCAACTGAGACGCAGCGCTTGTGTTTGTCTATTTTGGTACCGTAGTTGGTGTCTGATTCTGAAGGAGCAACGCGGCCTCAAACAGTGCGTTCATATTTGATGTATTTCATTAGCTCCATCACTGTTGTGAGATACATTCGTTATGGTTGGCTGTGTTTGGGGCTCTGGTTGGGGCGTAGTGTTAGTACGCGTCTCCGTCAACCGATCTCGTCCTAATTGTCGTTGATAATCACTTGACCCCACTTCGGACGTATTACCCGTGTTGTCAGTAAACTGACGAACAGCAGTCATCGTTTCGCTGGTGCGACTCTGAAGCTGTTGTCGCGGGGACGGGACGGCATTGGAAATGAACTCAAAATTTCTGGGGCCCGAGGTTGGGGATTTTCGACAAACTGACTACCCATTACGTTCCCAGTATTTTGATGTCCAGTGACTTGTTGTGGCAAAAATCCCATTCCATAGCCTGGATAAATTCCCTCCCGAAAAGGCATTGGCGATGGTCTTGTGGGCGGGATAACTTGCATGGGCCGATGAAAGTAGTCAAATTGAGAGTGAATAGCTGTTGGCGGCGACATGTATCCTACTGGTGTATGGAAGCCGTACGGATACCATGGTGGAGTGTAGGGATAGAAATTGGGATCGTCTCGACTTGCAAAATTCCGATCGGGTTTCGATTTTCGCCGAGGTACAACTTCGTCTTCATCCGATGAGGACGGCAAATTGATGTCATTTGCACAGGTCTTATCGCTTGGAGGCGGACGGGCGACGGCTTTGCGGGTACTCCTGAGACTTTTTTTGGTGCGCTTGCCCGTGCAGCTTGCTTTCATTTCAACATCAGAAACTACATGTCTTCACCACTCTTCACAGGAGATGCTGATGAAAATGAAACATGTAAGCTTAGTTGAGTAATCTGTCAGACAAAATAGTTCTTGACAACCGTGTGAACTGACACATTCAAAAAACAAACATCTTTCCGAGGCGAGGCTGATATATACGTACAAGTAAAAATACACTTTCCGCGGCAGATTTGCCAACTTTTTTGCGTTGCCATCTAAAATGGTTATAAAAAACATGAAAGGTACTTACTCATTAAAATGTTGTAAATTTTAGTGCAAGACTCTTCATCCGAGTTAGTAATAGTGTCGTTTTCTAACTTCATGAGCTTCATCTGTTCTTTGATAACTCTAGAAAATTCTTCCCGATCAGCTTGAATGGTCGAAGGAGCAGGAATGTTCTTCGCTTTGTTGTTATAACCTTGCCTCAAAATACTGATATCACGCTGGAGTGAGACTTTTCCCGACTGGGTTCGGCAACTGTAACGTTCTGGGAAGGCGGCAATCATTCTCGGTGTTAACGTGGTAGTGAACACACTTGTTGATCTGCTTTGAAAGTCGTGAAGTTGTTTTACTTCGTCTTCTTTAGTGCTATGTCCTTCGTCAGTGGCTTTCTTTTTCTTTGAGTTTCTTTAATCGGGCCATAAAGTCGTGTTTATGTTTATCCTGCCGGCCACAGAATATATATCCCTTGCATGGCTCGCCGAGAAGGCACCCTTCACTATTCCTGTTGCCGGTGGATTTGTGACCACGGCGATGACATAGGTTACACGTGCTCCTCAGGTTGCGTCCAACTGGTTAGCTTCAGTTACCGGCCTGTTCATTTCATTTTTCTGAGCGATTACGGCAACTTTTTCATTCTTTAGTGAAGCTAATTCATCGAGAAGTTCATCTTCCTTTTTTTCCTTCCACTTTTTGGCTGAATTTCTTTCTCGAACTGAGGACCAAGTTCTCTAGCGCGTACACTTCGTCCACTTCCGCTTTCTGTGTGCTCGTCACTTTGATATTCACTGATGCGGGATCGAGCTTCACGTTTGTCCGATTTGCCGACCATGTGACCTGCCGCTGGAGAACAGCCTTCACTTACGAGAAGTTTCAGTCGTAGATAATCCGCGTTTGGGATCGGTACAGCACATCTGTAAGCATCTTGCAAATCGTAATCATTGTCACTTAGTGTGATGACAGTTCCTTCGTCATTCACATACTGTAATTGAAAGGTCGCACCTTGGAGAGATGGTATTTTCTCGGCTATGAACGTCAAAAGATCGGTGTAACTTTTGAAATTTTCCTCAGTGTATACCTGCCGCGTTCTCCCACGATAAGATATTTGAAACTGATACATGATGTTTCCAGGAAATATGAAGTGTTGAAGTATGCATGCGATGAGTGTGAGACACACCAAAGTCAGACGTTTACCGCTCAAAATTTGAAGTGAAAGCTCTGTAGGTAAATCTTTGGAAACTGACCATTCTCAATGTAGGAGGTTTTGGGACAAGTTTGGCGGAAATGCCTTTCTTCGTTTTTTACAAAGTATTTCAGTATCAAAATGAGGACACAAAAACAATTTTATACGGATGCAACTACTTTTATTTTGTTTTTACAATGTCATTACTATTATTTAGTGCATAAAACTATCTCGTAAACATTGCTTTATTCCCAAGTGCTGTGTGGTTCATCAACCCCTGTAACAAAATAGTTTATGCCATCGTGAAAATTATCTTATCAGCAGCTGCATACTCCGCGAATGCAACCCGATCTTCACTCTGGTTTCACGTTGAATCAACGAAGTGCTTCGGTAATTACCAAACAAAGTCTCAATGTCGTCAGCGACATTGCTGGGTAATTAGCAAGTTTGGTGTCCGGATAAGTCGTAAAATGACAATAAATAGTTGTCATGAAAAACATCAGGGTTTTCAGATGAAGACCAGCAGTCTTTCCTGTCCACAAAATTGATATGTGCCTGGCTTGAGATTGTTCTCTTTGACCCAAGAGACTTTGATGATACATGTATCAGTATAGGAGTAACTCAAAGAAATATCAAGATTCAAGATGTGACTTGAAGAATTCAGAAAACTGAAAAAGTCTGAGGGCACACCTAACTTGACACAACACATTATAACATTGTCACACAGTTTGAGCCGGACACGTGCTAGAAGAACCATTCTCTGCTTGAATGAAAACATCTTACAAATACTTTTTGTAGTATCCGCGGCATGTAGAGACCCCCTGTTTTGCACAAAAAAGGCATGTCGCTCATTAACTTCACTTGATGAAGAAAATGATAAGTCAAAGGATTACATGGGAAGCTTTTTGGTTGGTATACTGAAACAGTGTTTCTTTTTCACTAACATTGGATTTGATTGTTATTTCACATCACACAGAGATTTTTAACTCTTGTTTTTATTCAAAATTGTTTGCTAAAATCCAATAACAACTTGGCAAAATGGTTGAATTTAGCATAGCAGCTGTATCTGCATCAAATGGAGTTTATACGGTAACTGTAACACATTGGAATGAGTGTACTTTATGTTCATTTGATGCTTGATCAAAATTTACAGTAACAGCAGAACATTACACTGTCAGTTAGAGTTTTTGGCAAATACTAAATGCTGAAGATAACTCTATGAAATCTTTTATTGTGCAGTTCCTATAAAATTAACACATCAAGAATTTTATTTCTGTGATGAAGACTGGCCATTATACAGATTGCCATTTCAGCGAACACAACATTTCAAAATTTGAAGAAAAAAAGTACACTACGTTCTCTGAAAAGTTAACTTCCAACTTGACCTGATCGGAATAAAGAAGGGTTGTATTTTTCCAACAGTAACTTCATTGAAAATTAGCTCACATAGCTTTTTTTTTCTCAGGCTTTGCGTTCAAGCAGTCAATGAAGCATTGAATGTCCCTTTGAAGTGACTCTGAATGTACTAACAAACATGACACAAAGAAAGTCAGAGGAAGAAAACTAACCGTTGAGTTCCACCGCTTCTTTTGTCAACTGATTTTCGTTTCCAGGCCAGTGCCCTCTAATTGAAAACGCCGCTGTGTTGCGTTTGTGTATTGTTGAGAACGTTTGAGTTCAAAGCGAGGATTTTTTTGTCAATGTAAACCACAGTCATGCTTGATTTGATTGGTAGCTGCTACTTGGCGCAAAAATGAGGCATTACAATCCATTTTTCAAGAGTTTTGCATGTCTAGAATTCCTTGCTTGAACAAGAAAAGCACCATCAGATTTTTTACTCATTATCACTTTCAGACTAGTTAGAAGATCGGTATTTTTTTTAATTTGGGGTTTCCAATTTAGACCTGATGAACGTTTACTGGTACTGTACTTTAGAGTGTTCATCAGAAGTTGTGACATATTTTCTGAAACTTTTCTTTGACACCCGTGAATCAGTTCCCAGTAATACAAGTGGCTTTTAACAATGAGCATATTTACAACCCAGAATATGTAACAAAATTCACTCGGAATCCTGAAAAAAAAACCAATTAATATTTCAAAGGTGGTCAATTATGAAGTGACTTCAGTTCAGTATTAAACAGATGGAGGACTTTGACATTTAAGGGTTTTTACAAGGTTTTGATTCAACATCTTTATAGATGTTTGACCGCACAGATCCAGTGTCTGTTGAAGTTGATGAGTGAAGTATTGAACAAAAAAATAATGCCAGTTGCTTGGCAAAAACTTGTATGTTTCCCTGAGGAAAAAGCCAAAAACATCACAAAATGTCACTGACACACTTGTTGATATGTGTATGTGAAAATCCCAGCCTTCAAGTTTGAATGAACTCATTTGATGTTTACATTATCTATATAATTAATATTTAAAACGTGTACCAATGTAGAACCAAGTCAAATATACAAGACACAGTATATACCATAGCGAAAGTCATTTAAATAAAACCTGATGTACTAGACAGATGTAACCTGCAACCATATGAAAACATCAATAAACTCAATATTACTTGATAGACACAACAGTTCTCTCATTTCCGGTATTTACTTTTACTCCAAAGGCGTTTTCTGAAAGGTCTGAAGTAGTGTTGAGTGAATGAAACCTTGTTGGAGTCAAGTTCCCACAATGCATCATTCTTTCCAATGAAATTCATGAGGTCATGAAAGTTTCTCAGAGTGTCCATCACAGTGATGTAAGTGTGTACAAGAGAGGAATTATAAATAACTGTTTACATAAACTGTTTTTGCACTGAATAGGAAGTGAATGCCAGCAATTGGAAGGTCACTTCTCCATGTTCGGCCTTCAGAATGACCCAAATAAAATGCCCAAAGTTTTCAGGTCCTTTTTTTTTTCAGGTTCTACTTGTAAATCCAAACACCGGAAGGAGTTTCTTTTGTATGTGAGAAAATTTGATCTCGGCTTCCATTGACAATACAACAAAGATGTTATTGGCCTCATTTCCATTTTGAACAGCGTCTAAACAAAGTTTGTATTTATCCTGTGCTCCCGTGAGCACATAGATTGACTTTTGTCATTCTTTGGCGACGCTTAACAGATCCCTGGAGTGCATCCCAAGCAAATACTTTGTCCTCTAGAAGCAGACTGTAATGACCTATGGTTTCCTTGAAAGTGAAGTTTATGGATTTGTTGTATCAAGAACATCGACAAAATCCTCTTTTTATGAACCTTAGACCCCTTTCAAGTATGCCGTAGTCCAAATATCTTCGTTTGTGAACCATTTTGAAGGATAATCTCAACGTGGGAGACAGCAACAAAGTTTTGTGTTTGAATAAACATATTATTATTATTCATGTCTGTTTTAAAATCTGGCATAAGCAGCTTATATCGGTTGAAATTTTCTTCTTGAAAAACTTTCAGAGTGTCCATAAAAGCGTTGGCTGCTCATGTTTGGTACATTTCTACCATCATATACCTGTCACTGAAAACAGACTGACTTAAGGTAGAATGCGCCTTTGGGACAGATATTCAGACTCTCAAACTTTTACAATACTAGTACATTTTTGGCCTACCACTTGTGTGGGCTGATTTAGAAGCTCACGGAGTAAATAAAGTTTTCACCACCTTAATTTTGTGAAAATTGAAAATGTAATTTTTCCCACTGAGTTAACATGTGGGATGACCACTATTTTTAATGTCAAGTGCTGGTAAATATTGGGTAATTTTTTTTTTCTAGTACCAAAAATTTGCACAATGATCCCTGATTTCTATTCTTGATTTTGAAAGGGGATGGTTTAAAGTTTCCTTTTGAAAAGTTTGAGCAAAAGTTTGTCTTTCAAGTCACTACCGGTACCTTAGAGTGCATGTTGTTTGTGAAGGATTATCATGTGACCTTATCCATAACGTTTTTGAAGTAAAATCCTTCAATGCTATGAAGTGGTTTAATTCAGCCACAAGTTTCATGAATGTCATTTTAAACTGATGCTTGCATTTTCACCTGGTCAAAAACTTTGCTTTATTGGTCATGCCGAGCTGGGGATTAAATAACCGCCATATCACATGAAGCCAACGTACACACAGGACTGCATTGTTACTTTTCAGTACAATCTGAGCGATACAGAGAAACCAGATCTCAACTTTGCCACGTTGAGTTTTCAAGTTTATTCAGCACCTCTTATGTGCCATTAAATCTGACATCCCTATGCCAGTAACAGAAATATCAATAAATTATCATTTATATTCCATAGTGTTCGGATTTCTCCCCATCTTTCATCAGTAACATATTTTCTATCAGTTTCACTTGATTTTTTCCTGCCAAACATTCACCGCCACCAGTTATTATGCCTTCAGGGCAATCAAATGTAAACTGTATTGGAAAACTGAAGAACTCTATTGCTAGAGTGCGTAAGTGTTGACAAGCATAATCCAGTGCAGTTTTACTCAATGTAAGTTATACCTATAACTGCAAAGTTAATTCATTTTATAACTTCATTTGGAAAATTGATAATAATTCCAAAAGATAATTCCGCAAAATTTTTGTATCAGAAGGCACAAATTATATGTTGGCCAATGTTTGGTAAAGATATTATTCACAGTTCCCTCCAGGCCTGTCCGTCACATGCTACCGTAAAACCTTATCAATTCCACCAGAAAAAAATAATTGTGATTTTAAATTGTTGAATTATTAGAAAATTAATAGAGCCAAAATAATTTTAGTGGTCTAATTTTCAGGTATTTCAATTTTTTTGACCGTTAATAAGTGATATGCTTACCATCTTGGATGATTGAAACATATAAAGGTGACTTTCCTGAAGTCCTAACTTAGACATTCTATGTTGTACACTGTATTGTTCTGTGTATTTTATCAAAAATAAAATGTTCAAAACAGCTTGTCATGATTGGTTGGTCGAATTATTAGAGATTGAAAAAGTCCCACTTTGCATCGGTGGTCGAACTGACAAGGGTAAAATAAAATTATGTTGAGAAAAAATAGGGTAGTCAAATTAATAGAGTGGTTGAATTGATAGGGTTTTTACGGTATATCTGTAGAGTTGGGTCTCTCTGAATTGCGATGTCAATCATCACGCAGCGTGAGATGCAACTGAATGTAAATAGGTCCAGTTCTCATGAGTCAATATGATTATATATGAAGGAGTCTAGAATAAACAGCGGTGGTTTTTTGCATAAGACGGACGCTGAATAATAGGACGGTGCACAAACATGCTTCATTGCAGCATTGCTTTGAAGTTGTCAGCCGTTGACACTTTTTAAAAAATTGAGAGCTTCACAAGCTGGCATCGAGGTCTTGAGGTGAGTTGTTCTTCTACTTATGAACAGAAATATGTCAATGCACCGTTCATTGTGGGCATTTCAGCAAAATCTGCTTCATTCCATTCTTCTAGAACTGCTGTTGAAATAAGCTCATCAATACATTGTTCTTTTTCAAGTCCATTGTCTAAAATATGTTGATCTGGATGTTGTACCTAACAGGTGTCTGTTGCCGCTGTGCTCTGGGAGCATTCTCATTAATTGACCAAATTTTGTTAAAAGCTGGGTTAACTTTCTTTTTTGCACTTTCTAATGTACGTTTTATAAATTGAATGACCATAGGGCACAAGTAGAAAACCTTCCTCATTGTCATAGCCTTCTGACCAAAATTTTTGGTAAAATCTGGAAAAAATTGTTTAGATCTGAAAAAAGTTGCTGGCTATTTTATTTTCTATAAAGGCAACAAAAATTGACTTTGGCACTCAAAGGGTTAATGCGTATTTGAGCCTGAATGATATTACTTTAATCAGAATGATTTCGTTTCTGTGAAAACTATATTCGACCAGTTTTGTCAAGGGTGTCGTGAAACCTCGACTCTCACCTTCACAGGATCTTAAGAAAACATGACCGATCTTATCACAGGACAGGTAACACGGGAGATCATCCTTGACTTAGCAATGCGTTCACTCCCACAGATCAAGTTTCCCTCTTATTCTGTCACAAAAACAACAACAACAACATCAGCCATGAAAGCTTGACTGGGTAAAGATTGTAGAGTTCTCACACTGACCTGGTCAAGTCGTATAGTAGTTCATTCATTCATTCATTCATTTTGTTTCCATGGACTTTAACTCGTTGAATGGAATCCTTGTCCATGATGAATGTCAGCGATTGTTCGCTGCGCAGTGTTCCTTGTCAAAGTCACAGTTATTTAGCCATCCCACCCAGGAGTTTTACAAGTTCGTAAGAGTAAAGTAGGTACGTCACTTGGTGATGACAGGCTCCTGTTTCAACCATTACCTCTGTCACATTGAGATACATTAGTGAAGAGTCCATACATTAGTGAAGAGTCCAAAGTCTATCAAACCCATAACTCTGTCATACAGAGATCATAACACTGTAATGTATTACTTCCATTTCTAATGTTATAGGAACACAATTTGCTCCAGCATACCCTGTACCTAACATATAGTTCGGTTCTTTTCCCCACCCTGCATGATCCCTGGCATGAAAATAATATCACCAAACACTTGGACACAAAGTCCGCTTGGATATCAAACCTTTCTAAGTGCCTGTGTCTTTGACCTCATACTGAACAGATCTTGAGAAATCTTTCAGATTGAGTTTTTCTTGCATTTTTGATGTCACTCCACCATGACCAGACCTGATCAGTTTCCTTTCAATTGTGAATGCAGGCCGTGGATTTTTACCCCTATGGTGTCCTAATTGAGGCTATGGCCTTTCAAAAATGCAAGTTTAGTCTTGAAATTGACATTCTCTGATTACACATTGCTTAAGAGGTGACACCAGCAGTTAAGAAGTCTATCTTTCTGTTGGCTGATGTTTAGGAATAACTAGCAAATGTAACATTTTTGACATCAATTGTTAGATGTAACATTTCTGATAGACTTGAATTTAAGCATATTTCTTTACTTCAAAGTGAGATTTTTAAATTGCCTTTTTCGCCTGTACCCAAGTTCAATATTTGACACTTGCCTTAATAAAACTAGTCACCTTTTCATAGTCCCAAATTAAAATTGTTGTCCCTGTACTGCTTAGCTCCTGCAGGTACGTCATTAGGTTTTTTAAGGGGTGGAAAAGGACAAAACTAATAGAACTATTGGGTAATATGACATTTCAGCCAGCTGGCTCTCCTGGAGGTCTCATTTCCAGTACCTGAAAGACATTGTCTTATCACTTCCTGTCGCCTTGTATCTGTTGCTTTGTTTTTCCATCAAGTTGGTTTGATGTCTTGTTTAGAAGCCGCTGTGACAGGACAAGAAGGTTAATTAATGGATTGTGTATTCATGAAGTCAGTAATTGACTCAAGTGGCACCTGGATGAATGCCGTAATTACGATGGAATTACCATCGGAAGTAACTGCTGTACTTCCTTGGAGAAGGGGTCATTCCAAAAAGTGATGATAGTTGCTTAGCCTCAATTCTGCTGCTTGTATTCCTGGCTTCAGTGTTTGGACCTGGCAATTCCGTCTAGATTCGAAACCCAAATAGCTACATGTTAGAGTTGGATCGACTCAAGCATCATGTTATTTCTATGTGAACTTTTTTGAAAAATATCAATGATTTAACCTTGATTTACCAAATGGACTGAACATAAACTTTTGCATACATGTTGCCATGACAACATAGTTCCCATGGTGCTTTTAAAAATATGTACAGTTATATTCAAACAGGAGAATGGTTTTTGTTTCTGTTTGGAGTGACTGTACCTTGATACCCAAACAATGATGTCATGGTTGGTTTGCTCTCAAGTCCCCCATCACCACTACCCTCATTAAAACCACGAGGCTATGCAAATAGTCTCTTTTCATGAAAAGAGAGCACAGCTAACAATGCAAGTGTCAGTTTGTTTTTGTGGCTAAGACATCCCTCCTGTCAATGTTATCGGCACTTATTCATTAGTATTAAGCCATGCTGTGTGTGTAATTGTTGGTACAGTCGACCTTGCTATGTGTTCAGGTGCTCTGGACTCTGTCCTTGTAACTTATATGCCACCAGAATCTGATAGCCTGATCAAGCGAAATCAGTTTCAGGTAAGGTGCAGCGATAGCCTTTACTTTTTAATCAGAGCTGTTACCATGTTTTGATTGTTCTTTACACTTAGTGCAGCTCGGTTGTATTACAAAATAATCGTCAATTTTGTCATGACAAGTACAGCAAAACTGCTCATTATGATTTTGATGTATGCAAGGAGAGTATGTCTGTGGCTTTTGATCAAACTATAGGAGAGAATGTTGTTTATGATGTGAAATTACCCTCAAGTACAGTCATTTTGAAGAGTTATTACACCTACTTTCACTATTTTTGGTGGACATGGAATCTGTTTGTAAACAATTATGTGTTTTCTACTCTTTACCTGGTTCAAAGAGGGTCATTGATGTCAACAGGGTACCTTTGTAGACACAGAATCTCAGTCAGTCATAGCGATGCAATGCAGCAGCTTTCCAGAGTAGACCTGATGCCAGTGTGACACTGTGAATGTCAAAGCCATCTACACTGAACAACTTCATTGATAAAACAGAAAAACTTATCTTTATGTAGATAAGTTTTCTTTTACAGAAAAACTTATCTTTACTTCAGAAAGGGTTGCATATACAGTTGTCGAATGTAGCACCATATTTTTCAAACCATCATCCGGAAAGGAAGAATTTTCATAAGACCTTCATGGATGTACCATACCAGTATGCAATGTGGATTGATATTACTGATGAAGTGGTCTTTGTTGTTTACATCAAGTGTGCCCTCAGCTTATAAACCAAGCGAACACGCTTCCTACTTTTCCCAGGGTCTATGGCCTGAGGTGAAATGTGCCTTGGAGACAGATGTTCAGACCCTCGAACTTTTACAATACTTGGTCTACCACTGTTGTGGCTCATTTTGAAGTTTGCGGGGTTACTAAAGCTTCCACCAGCTTATTTTTGTTAAAGTCAAAATTTCATTTTCCCCATAGAGTTAACACAGAGATGGCAGCCATTTTGAATTTCAAGTGTTAACTGGTATGCTAAATTAAATATTGGGTAATGGGTTTCTTCTCTAGTACTAAATTTTGCACAGTAACCCTTGATTTTAAGTCTTGATTTTGAAAGGAAATCATCAAAGGTTTCCTAAAGAAAGTTTGAAAAAAGTATAAGTCTTTCAATTTCGAGGCACATAAAACCTTAAGAAAATTTTACTTTTTTACAGTAAATCCTGTCTTAGTGATCACCTTTAATACAGTGCAGTCACCTTTTTGCAGTGGTCACTTAGCGGTAGTCCCACAACATTTTACGTGTTAAAGGCCCTCTATAGAACAGTAACCTTTTCTATGTTGTTAGTGCGTAGCCAGATGTAAATGCTCCAATTTAATACAAAACCTGCACATAATGGTCGGCATATCAGACTTTGAAAGACCTCGGTCAAAATTTGCTCAGACTGCAAATAATAAATTAGACTATTTTGACCAATTTTATATCTGATCACAAGAATATTTCAGAAATTAAATGTATAAATCTCATGATTTGAAGAGTAAATGTTGAGTTTCATCACTACTGTTATCTGTTCCTAAATTCATCACTCAGCACACCACCCACACTGAAAGTAATACCACACCCACACTCTATAGAAATGCCATCTCCATAACGTGGTCTTGGTCCCTTGAGTGATCAGTGTACATAGGTTTGACTAGTACTGGTATATCTCCAATCCTAAGAAATCACAGAAATTCCAACATTTGCACAAAGAGTTATGTTGATTATCATTTGGAGAGTTCAGTGCTTAGTAACTTTAGTGATAGAGGAGCCGGACCGTGCTTTGGTTTAGTAACTCTCCTGCCAACAAAGAAATCTTCAATTTTTCAGTCTTCTATTTCCACGGTGTTGTTTGTAGATTTTTTTTGGTTGAACAGTTTTTCTTTTTTGGAATTCATTGCAGGCTGAGGTTTACACCAATTTTAGTGCAAAGTGAGATATTGGGCAGAGTGTTAAATAGTTGAAACTTTCTTTGCATTTTGAAGACAGAATTGTCTAAACTTATTTCGTTAATACTAGTTTCTCAAACTACAATTGGGTGCCCACTTAAAATTTAATTAATTTTTCAGATGATCTCTGTATCATTTTTCTCTACAACAACAAATCTTCCGTACATATAAAACTCTGTGTGTGCATCTTGTGTGTGTGTGAATGCAATCTTTCCATTGTTGACCAATTATCCTGCACATGACATACATTGATGTGTTTTCTATCACCTTCATGAGTGCCAGTTTTGTACTGTTTACTTTTTCTTGCATGCTGTCAGACACAGACCACCTTGTTAGTTTGTTATCGTAAAAGCCAGAAATTTTTATGGTAATTATTCCACAAATTGCTCAATATATGAAAGGAAGATGTGAAGAAAATAGAATTAAACTGGTTCTTTTGATGTGCAGAAAAATCTCGCAAGTTTGTAACAAGAATGTCTTGGACTTTGGGCCGAAATTCTAAAATGACATCAGAGCCACCGGATATTTTAAGAATCTGATGATGAACCATTTGCTGCCATCCTGTGTTTTTTAATCAATATCAGTCCATTCTTTTGCTCTGGTTCTAGAATGAAAGGACGGATTTTAGCTTCAAAAGGTAATATGGTGTATTACCTTTTCGTGGGTACTGGTTGGCGAGGATGAATATTTGAACATCTCACTAGACTATACAACAAATACCAATCATACATTGATTGCCACAAATCTGAACAAGTACCGAACGAAGTATGTTGGCTTTGCAAAACGCATGACGTATCAATATCTCGATTCTGAATCGCAGATCAAAAGCCCTGTTTTCACTTCTTCAGAATGCTGTCTAATCCAGCAGTATTTTCACCTCAACCCAATAAAGCCTCAGATCAGGTTGTGTTTTTGTAAGGGTAGTTTGGCGTCAATGCATAGCTGTCAACCAATCAGATTCGGTCATGGTGTCTCAGGGTGTTTGTATTGGCTTAGAAAACATTGCACACCTTTGTTGGGGTGCCATTCAAAGGAGTGATTATTCTACCGTGTTCTTGCTTACCAAAAGGATCCCGCCTGCCGTGTCTAGGATTACCAAGCCACTGTTTGTGTGTTTCTTGCGCAGTCAGAATGTATGAAACTCCACCAATTCTATAAATAAAAATAACAAACATGATTCCACTGTCATGTTCATATGTGTTCATATTCTTCCCCATACCTTGAACATTTCCATACAAATCTCAGTATAAAATGTTTGTACGGTATCTTCACACTCAAAATATACTAACAAAAAGACCAAATGCATTTAAAATGTGTTCACGTTGAAATCTCTACATACCCTGACTTTCTCATTTACTTGTTTATGTTGTGTTACACTTAGTCCAATAAACTGTTTGCTTTCTTTAAATATCTTCATTTTTTGTTCAATTTTTCTGTGGTCTTGAAAAAAGTTGAATGCATCTGAAGTAGAAGTGTGTTCAGATTTTTCTGACTTTAACAAAGTTTACGGCGTTGCATAATCTCCTTGAGATCACATTTAAGGAGAATAAAAATGAATATTTGTGGTATTCCGAAGTGCATGAAACTATTTAAAAGTTGTTGAAGGTAAGATGTGCCTCAAACTACCGATAGAACTTTAAACTTTTATTCAACCTTACAAACAAAAGGGTATTCTCGATTTTAAGAAAGATGATTTGATTTGGAACATGTATTTGCTGCACTTGTAAAACACAAGATCTTGATTGAACTAAAACAAAAAGCTGTTTTTTTATTTTCAGCTAATAGTGCCAAACAAGTGTTTTTCAGATACCTATTTTTGTGAAAATGTCAATGTCACTAATATGTGAGGTTGACCTTACAACTTTGGTCAGAATACCTTGACAAACCTGTGTGAAAATGTTGGTCAAGGACGACAAGGAAGATGTGCAAATGAGTGTTTCTGCATGGTTAAGTTTTAAGCGTTTGGTTTTTATGACTTTATTTGTCAGTCCTTGTCATCTCTGCGAGATGGTACCAACAGTAAAGTAGTACGTACAGTGCATGCCATTGCATGTGTTGCTGTCCGTTGAATTAAATTCTCCCTTCATTTACACCTTTCATTTCCCCTGTATATAGTTGTTTGTGGATTCTTTCCTCGTTTCTCAGGGAGACGCACAGGAGTAGAAATATACATAGGTCTGTGTACTCACACAGTTTGTTTCAAGTGCGTTGGAGGATATAATTAAACCTTAAGTCCCAACCACTCCAGCTTAAATATTTGTCAAAGTTAAATACTTACTCCAGGAGCAAAATTTCAAGCAATGTGTTTTTTCAAAGTGAAAGTGGGTGCACGAAATGTGCGACACATCCCACGTTTCTTAAAATAGATTCAATGGTAGTCTGTGTCTGGAACACCAGAGTTCATTTCTAAGTACTTCGTCAAAGTTCATGGTTTAACCGATAACGAATGAGAAGATAATTATCGTCCACATTCCAAATAGTATCCTTTCACACTAAACTTGTCGGTGAAGGTTTCTGGTGTTTTGTCCGATCTGTATAAATTAGATCCTTATCAGCAACATAGACTTGTGAAACGTCGGCTTGTGTGAAAGCGACAAAGTAGGAAATCAATGAACTAAGAATCAAGTGAAAGGAAGTGTACAATTTCACAGCTACACTCCATTATTAAAGTTATCCATGATGGCCGTGACCACTTTCAAGTCTGTCACGGCTGCCTAAGTGTGTGACTTGTTTGCACTGGGAAGTCACCTTAGTTTGGTGTGTCCTTGCTGTATCAGAACAAGGTGTCTTGACCGACAATGTTAACACACTAAAGAAAGATTCTGCTACACAGTGCTAGTGGTATTTTTCAGGTTTTTTAATAGATCTTACAATGTATCTGGTACAATTTTTCTCATTTTACCCATTAACTAGTGTTTGATACTGCATACACAGTGTTGCGGCCAGGAATTTTAGATCAGGGGACACTGTGTCCCACTACCATTTATTTTTGGGGACATTTTGTACATTTTGGGGACAACAAGCAGTTGTGAATCATTTTTTGCATTATTTCGTAGCACATTAGTTTCACTGAACGAAATCCAAGCTACCGGGACCGCGTCGCTATCATCATGCTTGAATTTCAGGCAATTGAAGCAGTATACCATATCTGCCGCAAATCAGAGCTCTGACGGACAAGCAAATTATGATATCAAGTGCAGAGTTTTAATTACTTTTAATCATAGCTAAGCTCTGAAAGTATGTAAGTGTAAGCCTCAAAATAATTTTCCAAAACAAAGATCATCGTCAGAAACAGATATTACTTGTAGACTACACCCATCACAGTCGACTCACGAGTGCACCCGAGGTGACCCGCAGTACGCAAGAGTGCGGGACAATGGGTTCCATTTTGGGGACATTGTCGCAAGGGCGCGTCCTGGCGGCAACACTGCATACATGCATACAACTGTGATCAAATTTTTTACAGGTATTTTGTAATATTGATCCCAGTGTAAAACTTTCAAAGAAATATATTCGTGTTGATACAATTCTGCATGGCATTATACTGTGCAAAACATTGATTTTCTCTCGCTCCCATTTCACTTTTTTGATGTTCAAGACATTTTCGTTTGGATTTTAAAATTCATAGATTTGTCTGTAAAATTATAAAATCTATTTGTTCTTTAGCATTTTCACTGGAGTTTAATTCAGTGAATTTTGTCCATCTGATAAAATAGCAAATTCAGTCCCATGATTAATCAATGATTTTACTATATCAAGGAGTCATCAAGCTAGCAGAAATGTGACTCAATGAGAATAGTGTTGAATATATAAAAGGTACCCATGTATCGTTCAAAATCAACCTATCTTAAGCCAGCTATGGTGACGCTGACATTGTTGTCCAATCAGAAAAGAAATTTCTGAGGCTTAACCAATAAGAGATAACAAATGTTGTCCAATCAGAGAGTTGACACTCTTGGCTCAACCAATAAGACAACAGCAAACAAGTCCCTCAGATTTCCTACATATCTGCATAAACAAGTTCAGATCAAATCAACTTTGAAAATACCAAATTAAATATAATTCAAAGACAGGGACAATATGCTTATATAATATATATTCTAGGAAATGTCTGAGCGTTATGCTTGCCATCAGCAGTCTGGTAGCTGAGTTGGTTTTTGTTAAGATATCACTCAAGGTTTCTTACAAAATAAGTTCATTGTTCAAACTAACCGTCACCAACTTTATGAATGGGCACCATTATACTGGTGGCCTAATTTTCCAAAGTTTAAAAAGTTAGAATTCCACTTTCTTTTCTCCTTTCTCCTGTCTGTCCCACTTCTGTGAACACCCCCTCCCCGACAAGCATATGTTACCATCGAACACTTGCACCACCTAACTTTGGACCAACCCTATTGTTCTCAATAATGAAGGTCAGACTACACTCAGGAAATGGGGGTGATCATGGTTACTCTGCACAGTTAGGCTTTAGAGCTTACATGTATAGGGATGATATGGCCAACATTTGACATTATTTTGAAGTGAATATTTTTTCAGAAGTGATGTATTTCCTTTCAGTGTCTAAACAAATACTCTGTCTTTTGCCAACCAAATCAAATTATGATTGTAGATGAACCACTTCAATGGTGTGATTCCACGCCTACATACATGTATACCAGAAATTGTCTTCAAAATTTGTTTTAGATATTCTTCTTAGCAGGGCCTGTGTTGACAGTCTACAACCAACCACTCATTGTATTTTTCTTATTCAGCCCTCAATATATCTCTAGATAACTCAGAATGTAAAACAAAAATACCTTATTGTCAAATTATAAAGACTTTGGCATTGCAATCATTGTTTTGTAGTTGAGATGGCAATACTTGAGATACATGTGAACTTTCATCTATGGCTACATCTAATAGTTTATTAGCATGATATTGCAATATTCATGAATGGATAATTAGATATTGTTTAAGTATGCAAATTTAATGATGACCCATCGGTAGTAATTATTCATAAATTTTATATCACATATTCTATGTCAGTGCAGTTTTATTGCATGAAATGTTTGAAATAGGTTCTCAATAGTATGCAACCATAAGTTTGTACTAGGAATAATTTCAATGTTAAAAGGACGTCAGACAGACCACGGTTTGTACTTTTGGGATAATGTTATTGTAATACAATAAAAGCAGATTATTATCGTTGTCAATACCAATATGATAGGGTGTTTGGCATTATCCTTTTCAATTCTGATTGACTGATTCATTCCTGACAATGACGGAAATCAATTTCATGGATAAATATCAAATCAATCACATGCATGTATCGTTGCATTCCTTTCATCAAAAGAAGCGATGGAAAATCTTGGTACTTTCTTTCTCATCAGGGAACGTGATTTTTCACTTGCCACCCAAAAACAAGCAGTGTCGTTACAATATTAATGATTGGATATTGAAATACATAAAGCTGTGGGTTATAATTGCTAATGAATAAGATGATAGAGATGATTTTCTTGTGTGTATTCGTTGGAAAACTGCATCATTTTCTCCTTTGCTTGTAGCAAATCAAATATGATCCCATTTTTCCCCACTGAACAAAGCTGTACCCTCGGCTAAAATGTGATAATTGTCAGATTCCAACTTCAGATTGCTTTTTTGTTTTAATTTTCTAGCTTATTGCAGAAATGAAACTCAGACAATCTGTCATTTTCCAGAAAACTGATCTCTGATGATCCTAGTCATTTGTAGATATGAAAGCCGAGAGGCTTGGTAATTCCTAGGTTTTCAGCTGCTTTTTCCGGTATCATATTCCCATTATTCAGCGAGTGAAAAAAAATATCCAAACTTGGTGATTTTAGGGGTTCCTCTGTAGGATGCATGATCGCTCAGAACAACCCTATCTCAGAAAAAACTCTAGGAGAACAGCAGGGAAGTTTGTCACGTGGTGAAACTTTTCTTTTCAGTCCCCTATAATTTTTGTTCCCCTCGCTGTAGGATTGTTTGCTGCTTTCACCAGGCGCCATATTCCTTTGATGATTGCTGGACAAGTAATTCAACACTCTGGAGGGAAATTACCCTGATTTACGGAATTGTGATGATTTGAAAACCAAGCCAGGCTCTGCGTCGTGTTAGAATTTGTTGTTGTATATTTGCAGTGTCATTGAGACTGGATTAAATGTCGCACCATCGCGGAGTTCTCAGTTTTCTGAAAATTATAGTGCCCTGTCCGGCTGTCATTTCTTTTTTCTTCACTTTTGAATAATTTGCGTTAGTTTTGGTTCTGAGCAAATGCAGTTTCATTTTGAGTGATTTATAAGTCAGCCACAGCTGGTAAATTCCATTGCTTTGTTTCTCGGTCCAATATCAGCAAAGTTAAAAAAACAGTATTTCTGGGTTCAAGATTGGAAAATACAGAGAGATTATTATGAAAGAGTGGTTTCAAAATTAAAAGTTGTGCGTGAAAAGTGCATAATTTACATCACATTGCACTTAAAATTAGCTTGAAAATGTCACCATGTTTTGTAAAACAATATCTTGTGTGATAACTCACAAGAAATTGCAGATAGCTGGAACTTTGATAGATCCAGATATTTGTCTATATTAACAACCCTAAAAGTTTGACAATGGAATAAAGGAACAACAAAAGCAAAAAAAATCGTTCATCTCCAGGAGCGAAGGGGATGAAAGGAACAACAGGACATTTAACCCTTTGAGTGCTGTAATTATTTCCCACTGAAATTTGATTGCAACATTTTACCAATTTTTATGAATTTTTCTGCAATTGTTTTGAGAATTTTAGACCAAATGCACATAAAATTTCATTGGCTACAGTGTTTTATCAAAATTTTGGCATAACTCGGAAAAAAACTTGACTCGGGTACATTTTATAAAGGTGGCAAAAATTGACTTTTGCGCTCAAAAGGTTAACGAATATAGAAATAGAAAAGTTAATTTAGATGATAAATTTCAAATTGCAGGAAAAAATGGAGAGCAACCTTCAGTGACCTTCAACCCAGCTGATTAACTACATGCAACATGCTGTTGTCGAATGTTAATGAGAAATTGAAAATTCTTGTTTATGACCTGTGGCTCAATCTGGCCTGTAAACATTGCATTGTGTGTTAGATTATTAATTGTCACTGTACATTCTTTGCATTTATGTGCAAGCCGTAAATTTCATAGTTGATCTCTGAAGTCTTTACCGGCGTTTATTCTTGAATACAGGACAATTGTGTTTCTTCTCTGCTATTTGATTTCCCACAGTGCTGGTGATGGTTTATATGGGTCTCATTACACCTCAAACAAAATTGTGAAAAGACCTTTATAAAATTAAAATTCTTGCTTTTGTTTTCTTTCATGTCGACAACAAAAGAACGAAAGTGGAGCCACCGGGGATGAAATACAAGAAACGTGCCAAGGCTTTGCCGAAGACGACTGCAACTGGACAGTGGTGCCCACACAGGAACATGACGGCACAAGTCTGTTAGTTTGCGGTTCGGATAGAGGAACGCGGTACGTGCTGCGTCACATTGAAGGAGAGGAGACAGAGTGCAGACAGGGTGACGGGGAGGGAGTAGCAGGCATAGATATGCTAAACTCGGATAATAGGCATTGTGAGGTGGCGGAGAACAATGGCCCAATTCAACGGAACAGCTCAGGTGTGACTCCAAGGGTGGATAAAAGAGCGAGGAGTGACGCTGCATCAGACACAAAGCGATGTCGGGACACTGACGGGCCACCTAGCTACACGGCGGCTGCCATGTGCAAAGACGCAGCCTGTCTAAGGGAAAACGATCAACCTCCTAGCATTAACACCAGTGATATAACAGCCCGACCTAAATGTTTGACAGACAAGTGCATCAGAAGCACTCCAAAGCAAGCCTGGACTTGGACTAATATTGATTTTGACAACAACAGTCCGAACACCGAGGAGGTTCACAAGAACTTGAAAGGAGAGGTCTTGACTGGCACAGCAGCCAGGCCAGGTGTCACTAATAGCGATCTTACACAGGTGAAGGACCAGGAACAAAGTGGAGATTTGTTAGAGCTGGGAAATACTAGACCCATTGTCAGCCATTCAGTAGACACAGTACAGAAACCCGACCCAACCGATGTGAACAGATCTGAGTCTTGCTCTGTACCTGAACCTTGTCCAAGCAGTGATTGGCGTTCTACCAGACGGGAGTGCGCACATCACACTTCGCAGCTGTCCCAGAGAGACCCAGCGCGTAGTCGGCCGTCGTCTAATCGTCTACACACCCAAAATGCGGCGGAGAGTTCCCGGAGCAAGAAGGACAGATCACCAAGGAGTGATGAGTCACTGTTGGCAAGATCACGTAAGAAGAGCATGTTGATTGCCTACGATGAAGGACAGCTCGAAATTGCCGATGATACCTCGTATAGGACGCTGGATATCGAGGCAGACTTTGAACTCATTGCGCAACTTAATGATCCAGATGGAGACTATGTGCTTGAAATTTCTCCATTGAAACCGCTGCCAGAGGATAACAACAACATGTCAAAGGGGACATCATCTTCAACTCCCAAACCAGAACGGGACAAGAAACATTCCCCACCCGATAGATGGGGAACCTCAAAGAGAAACTCTCTCTCCTCGATTGTGACCCGAAGAAATTCTGGAGTCAGCAACGTCTCCATAACCTCCTTTGACTTTGACGGAAAAGAGACGAAATCACCGCGGGAAAAACTACAGAAGCTCAAAAAGCAGATCTCAGAGAGTATCTTGGGAACAACAAAACACAAACAGGGCCATGGTAAGAAGTCTGTATCTGACAGCAGTCTCCCAGTTGACCACTCGTCATCTCCCGGAGATACCACGGCAATGCCGGAATATTCAGGGATCCAGAAGGTACACAGGAAAGACTCGGGAGCGGACATGTCCTCCAGGCTGGATGACAGTGATAGGACTCAAACCAGCACCCCTAATTTCGAACGCAGGCCAAGCCTCAGACGCCAACGTAAACTTGCCGTGTCTCCCGTGGAGAATGAACGAATCATGGCCCAGTTGAAAAAGGAACGGACGAACAGCTGGAGTGGAAGCGACGACAGTGGAATCAATAACAACCAGTCACGATCAAGCACAGATGTGTCGATTACAGAGGATGATCTCACAAAGGTAAACATTCTAGATTGTATCATCATTTGTGTGTCAATTGTCTTTTTATTGTCACTGTCAGTGTTCATTTGCTGGAGAAAAATCTTCACCTGTGATTATTTCTCTTTTATTACATGCATTTTTAATATAAAACCATCATTTCCAGTCAGACATGAAGGTATTTAGTCAAATTTAATTTTTTGAAATGAGGAGTAGCCATATTGCCAGTCACCGTTTATAACACATTCCAGTTTGCTCACTGACCAACAGAAAGTAAAATATGTCAATGTCAAGCATTCAAATTTCAATCCTGTCTGTGCTCTGGCCACACTTGTATTAAAAGGTAGATGTCCTCGTCTAATCTCAAGGATTCACTGCCTAATTCCAGGTGTTTTTAAGGATCAATTGAATTGTCTACCAGGGCAGACACTTCTGGAAGGGAGTTGTTTGTGCTGACATAAATAACAATTAGCACGCAAAAAGAGTTGCATGATTTACATGTAAATACAACAACCACCATTAGTGCATTTCTGTAAGTACATTCCAAATACTGTAGGTAAAAAATGAAAATTGGAGTGATCGTGATTATTTGCACGTCCTGCACTACCTAGAAAAGTAGAGGAAGTTTTTTGATAGCCACTGTCAAAGGTTAAAAAAAAATCAACACCTCGATCCGTGAGCACTTTTTAATTTCACCACTACAGTGTGGGTATTGTCACTCTGAAGTGGGAGTTGCCATGATGCCATTTTTTCACTTCAATATCTTCAGCGCCCAGCCAAACCCTTTGACTTGTTTTTTAACAGTTTTTAATTAAGGCTTGGAGTTTGAGCGCGAATCCTGTGATTTGATCCCCGTTTTTGTTTGAGTAACGAACAGATTTTGACTTTTTAATAGACTCTTTCAAACAACGGTATCGTTTTTCTCCCCGCCATTTCTATCTGGTATCCATTGTGGTCATGTAATGCTGGTATCGCATAGTAAGCCGATCGTACTGTGCTTCGAAATTTTAAGTATTAAAAATCACTGCCCTATCTTAAAACATAGAACAAGAAAGATGTCCAAAAGTTCTCTGAATGTACATGTAAGCTAGTAGCCTACATACATAAAATTTAACTTCTGTCTTGCCTGTAATACTAGCCTCCTATGAAAGATTTCTTTAAAACTTTGCTCATATTGTCACAGCACACCCATTTTCAATAAGACAGGGCCAAGCTGTGTACTTTGTGGTGTAACTCTAGAAGCCCTGAGTAATCTTACAGGGAGCTGCGAAGGATTATCGACAAACCCCGGCTCTGTACACAAGGTGTGTTTTTCACGCGACAGGAATCTGAGGACAGCATGTGTTGTGTACCTGTGTGTGTGTGTTCAAACACAGCATTCTTTACACCAGACATTGTCCGGAAGATGGGACAACTTGAGGTTGTAAAACAGCTTTTAATAGAGCTGCTATTGTGTCCTTCTGTCACTTACGAGGAGACATAGAAATTGCCTCCTCCACAAACATGGTAGGATTTACAGTACAGTAAGAGTGTACATGGCAACAGGTATTAAAACTCTCTCACATTATTTGGCCAATTAATGTACTGTGCTATCATCTGTTAGTCACTTTTCCTCCTTAAAATTGCTTTTGTTTCTGGTATATAACGTTTTATAGATTTTTTCTAGTTCTCATAACTTTTCAAATTTACTGGTGATTATCAAAAAACATCATACTTTTTACCCCTATGCAATAGTCTCTAATACTTTTATTTCATGCTTTGTAGGCTGGCGGTTCACACAACAACAATGTGGCTCTGATATGCAGGCCGCCCCGTACACCCAAGCCTATCATCATCAACATATCTGTGTGTTCTTTTCTTCGTTTTGCCGTTCCCTGTCTTTGTGTTTCATCTGATCCGTTCCCCCATAGGTGCTGTTTCATGCCTCTTCATTCTGATTTTAAACTTTAAGTGTGACCGAACTCTCTAAGGAGCTGACAATGGAACCAGCCAAGCAATAAATTAGATGCTCACAGGCATGGGGGCCGACATAAGTCTCGCACAATTGGCGGTTTACGGTATTACACACCGCTCTGCCCGCTTTTACACAGGCGCTGTTTACATCACATCAGACGGCAGAGCTCCCAAAGCCAGCAGTCAGCTGACGTTATTACAGACTGAAAATACACACAGTTCAGTAACTTTATTCAATGATAGAAAAAGTACTGTAGCCTCGACCCGCTTTGATTTCAACATTTGGGGTCCTTTATTAGAAGTACATGTAAATTACACTAAAATGTGTAATAGTCGAAGCCGCTGCCTACAACAGTCGGTTTGATCATTTTATGAGAAATAGTGGCTGATGGGCAAATTTGTCTTTGTACGCAGCAGATCCATTTTAACATAACGGATTATCAAAGTTTCTTTCCTAACACACTTCTCTCTGAAACTTCCAACAAATCAACGGATTAATCTAGTTCTTTCTTTACTATTCAACTTTGGAACTGTTTAACTTCCAGAATGAAGCCCAACATTTTCATGACAAATATTTCGTAACCATAATTTTTTAGCATACATGAAGCCAAAGTTTCTCATGATTGTTGTTTCCGGAGAAAACTTTACAGCGAGCACACGTGTGTAATATATGTGGTACCCAAAAATGAAAGTATTAAAATTAAGTTCCTGCTTTGCCTAGCAGGAACTAGGCAATGTGATTCTTTTGAAGAAAAACATAGAGAAGCATTGCAGTGACATATCAAATTTTCAATCAGAGAGCCAAATTTCATGCAATTTACCAAAATTTTATATTCAAAATGGCAGCTAGAGTCGGTTGAAATCTAAGTGCGGAAGTAATTTTTTTGTTTTCACTATTAACACCCTGTTTTTTTCTCTGATAGTGCAGCTGGCACAACATTTCAAGCCCCATTCACCGAGAAAGTAGATGAAGAAAGCAATGAGACATAATTTATAGTGTCTACAAGAAATATGTTCAAACGACCTAACTGCCGCTCTGGTGTAATTAATTTAAACTCCAGTGCACAGTACAGAGAGATTTTATCTGATACTTGAACCATGTGGGATCAACATAATATTGTTTTTCAAGTTTTAGTCGGAGCAGGTTTTTTGTGATGTGGAATAGCAGTTAATCTCCTGTAAAGTGATTTTTGTCCGATCCCATTTTTAATCAGTGAGAAAAACATACACCGTTTAACCGTTTGTGCTGTTCTGAAATGCATTTTAACCATTCCCAAACAAACAGGATGTTGTGCAAAAATCTTGACTGTGAAAATCTTTGCAAAATTTAAAAAAAATTGCAGCTCTGCCTCTCTGAACTGGAAAGTAAACTTTCTCAGGGTGTTCTGTTAACCCATACAACACCAAATTTGGTCACAAGGCACAACCCTTTCCACTTTCTATGGTAAAATTGACTCCTTATTGGGTAAGGTTGGCAAAAAGTTTGTAAGAGGTGGGGAAAATTTGTGACTCTCAACTTAGGTAAAAGGGAAATCTTTGTTGACGGAACATTTCACACATCTATAGATTTTCTGGTCACATTTATAAATAGTTCACAGCCTTCAAGTCATAACCTTCGACAGATCTACTTTCACCACATCGCAGTGCGTTACGGTGACCCTAGACCACACCTTGGCCATTGCGTGGTTTCTTTTGGCACTGTTTTCACCTGTATGGGCAGTACAATACGAACAATGAGCTCCTCTGTCCTCAACGTGGTGATTTAGTTCACCCGTTGATATGCCAAACAAGCGTAATAGAGACAGCCAAACAAAACAGGGTCACTGAGACGGCCAACAGTCGACAATCGGCGGTGCTATTTTCCTCTCTTTCATTCAGAAGTTAAATGGCATGTCGTGTGAGCGGAATGAAAAATAGGCTGTACTCTTAAAGTTTCATTCTGTGCTTTTGAAATCTTTTCTGTATCATATGTGAACACAGTTTTATCCTTGCAAGTCAAAGCTTTTGTTAGTTTCAACCCAATTTTTTCAAACATGTCTAAAGTTGTTGCTTTTTTATAATTTGGTGTTGTAGTATGATTTTATACAGAACTGGTTTGCTCCGCTATACAATTTGCATGTAGACATTACTGTACCTTACTTTGAACAAGGTACAAACTCTCTACACACAAGTATATCTTCATAATGCGGACCCTTAACCCTAGCTGTGACAAATATCTGCCCGTATGATTTGACGAAAATGTGAGATACAAATTTCTCTGGTGTTGAGCTTCCATCAGGTATATTCCATGAAAAACTTCTCAGATCTAATGCAACATTTACATGGTTAATTTAAGTGTTATGGAAATGTGATTAATTTTGTGAAATTTGGGCATTCCCCATCAGTGCTTTTTGTTTTTCAAACTTTACATTCATTATAACTCCATAGTTTGTGACACTTCATGTCTTTTTTGGCATGTCAGTGAAATACAGTCTCCTGGCAAACACTGTACATCACTCTAGTTTTTGCATCAATATTTTATAATCCACAGAAACACCACAAATTAAGTACCTTTTTTGAAACAAAGTTGTTGGGGAGGGTACATACAAAGGTAGTTAAACTGCCATTTGTGTTTAACTAATTTTTTTATTCGGATCACAAAGTATACTCAGTACTGTGACTTAAACTCTTACAGGAAAGCCCTGGAGCATCAGGTGAACAGGAAGTTGTGCGTCGCCGCAGGCCACGGCAGGTTCAGCGCCGAGCCAAATCTGACATTGGTGATCAGAGATGGGAAGACTACGGAGCGATAGGCGGGCCTCCAGCTCCACCACCCAGGACTGTTACAAGACGCCCAATCTCTGATCCTTTAATGAGAGACGACAATGAACTCGGTGAGTTACAGTCTTCCAGATTATAATGAAAATATATCACCTGTATATTCATAAAATGAGTCTCTTCCGCTGCCTTTATTTTGTTGAGTTCCCTGACTCATATTTTTACAGCTAACCTTCTTTGTTGTACCAGTAAATTCATTACAACCGACTACCTAGGTATCAATTCCTGATGATGTGCAGTAAAACATAATATTACAGTGAAGTTTTGCTGCATGTAATTACAAGATCTTTTTCAGAGGAGAAAAATGTGGGACTCACATGCTATCACCAGGAAAAATGTGAGGACATGAAAGCTTCTCTGTATTTAGTCTTGAAATAGGATATTGGTTTAAGAATTGTTTCTTCTTTTATAGCTATTTTAAAATCTTTGGCAGTTTGGTAAACTCCAAGAGCAAAGTAAGCCACTGCTTTTGTTAGATTGATGTTGAGAATTCACCTGATGTTGGAGAGTTCAGGAAATACTGTACGTTTCTTTTGTGGCTTTTCATAAAAGGGACCAGTTTTAAGTGTTTGAAGTCCTCTTTAAATGAGGATTGCAAAGTCACCAAGCTTCAGTCTAGGTGTCAGCTGTCATGTATCGTATTTCCACTTGCCCTTGGTTGCCATGTACTCACATAGGTTTTTTGTTCCAACCAAACAAATTTAGACTTTGCTGAAAAGTTTTGTTGTAGAGTCAGATAGCAGGAGACATGTAGTCTAAATTGCATAAACAGCTTCAGCGGCACTTTTTTAACAACAACTTTTTTACAGAACCTGATTTTGTCACAATTAGATATGCACATAGCAGTTTGAAATAAGTTCATAAACACCAGTATTGTTTGTCACAAGTATACATAACGTTAAAGTAAGTCATTTTCTGTATCGTGATCATGTTCAATTTAGGTCAGTACTTCAATTTGGAAGATAGATCGGGGTTTTTGTGGCACGTACATTCTTCCCATTTTTGCTGGTATGTCATAGCACAATGAAGATGCCTTGCCATGCTGACAGGAAATCTAACCTTGCAAAGTTCATTATTGCAGTTTTCTCTTCCTGAACTTAATAGAATGATAAATATCAATTTTATCTAGAAATTTGGATCAGAGCAAGGCTTAATTTAACTGTTGAATTAAACTCAAGTGTTGATAATTTTGAAATTTTCAGTGATCAATGCTGTATGAACAACATATGGTACAGTCAATGCATATTGTATTCTAAAAATGTACTCCATACTTAGCATCGTTGTTAGGATGGCAGCACATTAAGAAATTGGTGATAAAGTTCCTCCAACTTTGATGTTTATCAGCCTTAATACCCTTTCACCACCATGGTTTGACCCAACCCCATTGTTTTCAATGGTGAGTTTGGACCCATACACAGGGAAGTGGGGTGAACAGTATATTGTTTTCAGTGGTAAAGTTGGATCTCTCTTCTGTGAGATTGGAATGATGAGTCACTCTTATCAGTCAATGAAAATATCCTGACAAAACGCCTGGAAATGGAAACACAGTGGAAACTGATTTTGTTCACAAATGCTGGAGTGCCCAAGTTATTCTCACACCCACTGGTGATGTATTTTTCTTTAAAATGTGTTTACAAAATCAGAATGTGCATATTCATCGTTCGGAAAATTTTGTCCGATGATGGAAAAAACAATGGAATTGTAAACATTGTCAAAATCTGCAACGACGTAAAAAAGGGAAGGAAAATGTTTTGAATTGTTGAACTTGAAATATGATGATATTGATTATTTACAGATGCCCTTAAAGGGGCAGTTCTCAATCCCTGGTTCTGGAATTAATACTTGTTGACATTGAGTATTAACATGGTGTTAGCCTTTTGTTTTCAATTGAAATTTTTATCAAGGTGGTCAAGTTGCTTAAAAGCTGATAAATAACCTGCCCCTTTAAAGGTATACAGTCACCTGTAGTCTGAATATGCCCATATATGGTCAAGGGGCGTTCCTTGATATTCAAAATGCCCATGTGAGAGCGCTGTTTTTTAAAAGCGGCCACCCGCTTAAAATCTGTGATTGGTTAGATTTTCTCTTTCCATGGTAACCGTGGCAAAATTGGAACAGGTGACAGTATACCTTTAAGGTAGAATGCTCCCTGGGGACAGATATTTGGACTCAAATTTTTGCAATCGTTGTGTGGACTCATTTTGAAGCTTGTGGAATGAATAAAGTTTTCATTGTCTTAATAGAAAATTGAATTTGCCCCAAGTAAAGTTATCACAGAGAATAGCAGCCATTGTGAATTTCACATGTCAGTAAATTTTTGTTAGTATGTAATACCAAAATTTGAATTGACCCATTATTATTGTTTTTATTATGAATGAGAATGGTTTAAAGTTTCTTGGGAAAGTTTGAGCATATTTTTTAAACTTTCATTTCCCAGTCACACACTACTGCAACATAACCGTTTGTCCTTGTACAACTGCAGGTGAAGTTTTGCATAGGGAAAGGCGAAGCAACAAGCCCAGACCGAAATCTGATCACTTCGTGGAAAAGATCGCCACTAGTCAGGAGCCTCCACTGTCGCCAGGAACCACAAGATACCGACCAGGCTCGCTGGCGGTGATCAAAGATTATGGTTGTGAAGACACCAGTCACACAGCCACTACCCCAGTCTCAGATAAACCTCCAACGAAAGGTGAGAGAAAATTCCTTTGATAAATCTACATGCCTCCCTGTTACAAAGGAAGAAAACAGATGTCTTATGACATACACCTATCAACCCTCTAACTCTTAATATTTCTGAACTTTTACTGTCAATTTAGGAATTTTTGGAAATGTCTGTGACTTATCCATAAACCAGTACATCAAACATTCAATTTTCTTAGATCAAAGACGACTACACTGAGTGAATGGCACTCAGTAGGCCCATCGATGCAAGATTCCGAGTGCTGAATTTTAGCAACTTTAGTTTTGTAGAAGTTAACACATGCATTTATCAGCAACAATGACAACCTGATGGATTCTCCCTTTTTCCATCATGGTTTGACCCAACCCCTTTGTCTTCTGCCGCTAAGTTAGACCTGTATACGGGAAAATGGGGTTAGAAGGTTTAAACCTTTCTTCTTATCCCAGGTGCGGAGACTGAAAAACTGCCAGCAGGGTCTAAGGTCCGTCGTTCCAGGCAGCCACGGCCACGGCCAATCTCCGACCTGGGCCATATCAATATGCAAGAAATAGAAAACTATGTACAGAAACGTAGATACGTGAGTATTATCATTTCATACACATGTACAATCAATGATTTGCGTACAAGATACTAACAAGCACTGACATATTTCCTGTAAAACATTTGTGTGATGGAAATTCATGAATAGATCGCGCATCCTGGTCTGTTATCCTTTGTTCGTGCAGATTGTTGGAAGACAGTGCAGTTATTGATATTATTTATTCATCAATGAAGTTTACTTGCTTCCCTTTCCAAAGAAAGTTTTCTCAAAAAGTAGTTGTGCACCATTTCATGTTGTTGTGGGTGGCAGCTGTAGCGCATTAGTTTCATGTACCGGTACTGCTATCTCAGCTCAACTTACAGATTGAAAATTTTACAAAGTGTACACTAAAAGTGTGAAAGTATCGAAGTGAAACCTCCATAGTCATTACAAGGCATGTTGATCATAATCCAATATAAATTTGATGGTGTTCCCAGATAAAAGTGTAAGCACTTTGTGTGTATCTTTTGTTTCAAGTGAGTCAAACAAAGTTCTTTCAGCATGGGCAGAATTATGTCACATATATATCTAGCTTCCTGGTTTCACAGATTTTATAATATCACATTTTCCTTTTTTTATGGACAGCAAAGTAGTTTTTCCTGAAATCGAGCTGAAAGATTTGCAAGTCAGAAAGTCAAACTAATCTTTTCATGATTAGTGAACTGAATTGAAATCGTTTGCAAAGGAAACAAAAGCTGTTTGTGGCTAGCGGCGTGCCGTATCTGCAAATTGAGGCCAGGGTATCATGTAACGTAGCTGTGAGTCCATACCTCACCAGTTATAGACTGTCATTTCGCAGACAGGCCTAGCTCCTGATTGGCTGGACTGAAAATGGTGTCTTCATCTCTCGTTTCCACAGCAACCGTGATCCTGCAAAAACAAAACGTGTGCGTTTCCAGTAACGACACTCCGAACAATGAGGTTGTGCTGCTTTGGAACTCCTCCTGTTTTGGCTTTCGCATCATCCAAAGAAAACGAAAATTGTTCATGTGACAACATTGTTTTTGAAAATGCAAAACATCAAGGGTCAGAGGTCTAAAGTTTGATACATTTGGTTCATGAAAACACATCTTTTGTGAAAGATTTTCTCATATATGCAATCAGATGGTAAATTTATATTTTCATCTCTCTTTGATTTCAGTCCGGTATGGATGCTGCTGAAGGTCAAGGTCACCACACCCAAGTCAAGAACATTGTCACTCTGCCCGCAACACCTGACAGCATCCACCGATCCATCAGCACGCCCTCGGATCTACACGAAATCGACGACCGGCTTCTCCGAACAAGTATGCACATTCATTCAGTCTCAGCAAGTTGTGTCTATCAAGTCGTTCCAAATGTTATTTACTCTGTGCCACTGCCTTTGTGAAGAGCGACTATTGTATCTGCCACTGGAACAAAAAATGCTTGACTTTTCCATTTAGCTTTATTTGTTAAAGTTCTTTACAGCTATATGTCGCCTTTCCGGCTCATTCAGATTCACGTTCATTTTCAGATGCAAGAATAAATGATGAGGATTCAAGTAGTGGTGAAGACATCAATAGTCCAGGGTATCAATCCTCAACAAGCCAACGGTCAACGTGTGCTCAGGATAATTCTCAGGTAGATTGCATTTTTAAGTTTGCATTTGTGTTTTCATGGAGGAAAGACACCATTTACATAACAGTAAATCATCCTGTTTCATATTTTCAATGCCTTTTCCTGATCCTATCAAGAATAGAGATTATCTAAAGCTTTGTAACAACCATCACCAACAAAATTTTTTTCAGCAAGTATTGTATATTTTGTCTATAAAAGGATTCTCCATCTCTTGGAACGGGGACAAGATTCTGAAAATATTTTTACTGGCACAGATAAACTTTAAGATATTATGTACTTTTCCAATAGTATAATTTACATTGTTTATTATGTTTTGCGTGGGGAGAAGGCATGATTGTAGCATTCAGTTGTGTTTTGACCCTTGTGTCCCTGTTAACTAATAAGGAGGTCCATAATTACCATAGGGACAATGGTACAAAGTCAAAGTACAGGGTACGTTGACTGGTTGATGATAGAAAGATAACATTGTTTTGTCATGGTCTGATGGGACTCACTGCGTATTTACCATCATGGTAACTGTGTTTTGGACATCAATTTGCGGTCGGCAAAGACCTCTGACATCTGACTGGCAAATCATCACCCACCACCGTGTCATTACACCAAGTTAACCCAAGCCGTGTGTCTCTGTGGCACCATGAGTCAGAAACCGCAGTGTCTGTGCGTCCATCGGTCAGTCTGTGTGCACCACTAACTCAGTCATCACTCCATCATCCAGCTCTCACCTGCCACATCTGAGATCTACATATGGCTACAGCATGGTTGTATCAATGCTGCAAAATAGCTCCGATTGAGCTTCCTTGCTGTAGACATGGGTAGACTCTCCATTTCAGCACCATTCTCAAAAAAAACAAAACAAAGCCAAAATACAGAAAACAAACCAACATGGCCGCACTATGGTAGTCAGCACGTTATCACCACAGAGCCAGCATCAAGAAACAACTAGATACTAGAACTTGCACAACTAATGTAGCGCCTTACTGTGGACACAGGGCTCCAGAATATTGTAGTTCATGTACATAGATCGCAACTATGAATAGAGCTACAAAAAGTAGATTCCTTAGTTCTGCATGATGAAGCCTAGGACGATAGCCTATTGTGCACACAATAGATACCACTAGAAACAGACAGTTTTTGTCTTGTTTTAGACATCAACCATTTATTTATGTGTATTTTGAAACAGAGATACTTCATAAAAAGCACACATATCTCAACCTCTATCAAAAAAAGTTGTGTTTTTCAGACTACTTTTTTCAATCATTGCATTTTCTCATGTTTCAATCATATAAGGGCACTTTCACCTTCTTACAAGATTTACCACCTGCAAGGTTCATACACTTAGGAAGTCTTTGAATGTCCATGAATTTTAAAACCTTCTGGAAATCCTGGAAATGTCCTGGAAAGAGTCCTGGAAAATTGGTAATCCACCCATAATGTCTCAAAATAACAAGATGATCAGTTTTGATATTCTAAAACTGATATAAAAATGATATTATAAAAATTATACCTGGTAAAATAGTACTTTAGATCTCAAAAAGTCCTTTAAAATTTCTGAAAAAGTTCTTCAAAGTCCTTGAATTTTAAGTGACTTTGACTGAGTGTATGGACCCTGAACCTGTGTTTTCGTCACTGTCTATGCTGATAAATATTTCTATTTTATGCATTCCTAAATACTATTATCTCTGTAGTTCCACTGATTTTGACTTCTGAAATATTTTGAGTTTTCAATATTTGACATTCTCACAATATCTTTGTCGTTCATTTCCCCATTCTTTCCTGATAAACACTTTAACACGCTTTAGGTTTCCACAACTCTGACAGTCATGATCATTTAAATCTCTGTTGGATAGTACTTGTTTTCATCAAGGACAGAGTGAGTGTTCTTTTGTGTAGTTTTCAACTTTCACGCCCTGGAGGAGCTATTTTATGTCTGTGAGGGCGCTATTCAAGTCTATGTCATTTGGAGTGAAAGCATAGGACAGATCAGTGTTAGGCCAAATAAGTTTTTTCAAACCATCTTGAGAAAAACCAATGCCGTGCACAACTTACTGCAGTTTTAACTACTGTACATTCAGACATAATAGCTGATGATTGTACGTGAAATAAAACATTTAATAATTTGCTAACATCCCTCAGGGTTTTTTCATACTGGCTTCTGTTAGTGTTACAGTAGAATTTCCCAAATGGTTCAGTTTTTCGTAAAACATCCAAATTACAAAAAACAATCAGCAATCAGTGGCCTAAGCTATATTGTAAGTGTCAGAGCTTTACATGAACATATCACATTTCATACAGGTTTGTGTCTTCCATCGTATCAAATATCTCAGAGATAATGAACAGAAAAATCCATTTTCTTGTCAGGCCTCAAGCAAATCCATTACTTGTTCCTATGATTAATTTGTCAAAGGATATCCTTTGGTGATTCTTGCTTCTTTCTGCATATTTAAAATCAACAAATTCAAAAAATGTTATTACAGTTGTTCATTTACAGTCCAAATATTACAATAATTCTTCCTGAAGGTACAGTGTATCAGGTATAGTGTGTGTGTGTATGTGTCCTCGCATGTAATATGAAAACTAAAATTTCACAATTCCTAATGTTTTTTGTTTGTTTGTTAATTATCTTCACAGCCCTACAGTGTGTGGTGTGATTCCCTGTTCATTTGACTGATATCCTCTTTTCTTTGAAGTTGTCTGTGTATAATGATGTCTGGGTTTGTCCAGATGTTATGAAAGAAAACAACTTCACCAATTTCATTGTAAATAGGCAGAAGTATTAGAGTTCAGTTTGATTGTCTGAAAGATGGTAATAACTTTGTCATTTTCTTTTGATGTGTATGAAAAGAGTATTATTTTTCTTGCCATTTTGGTATGTTCAAAATACCACTTGGAGTAGTAACAATTTCATGAAGAAGGAATAACTAAAATCAATATCAGACTGTCTTAGCAAGTTGGCTTATTGTCACTTCATTTACAATAAAACCATCTGTTGTCAATTGGTTAGAGCAAGTCTATTCTACACTGGCCTGTACAGGTTCTGATGGAATCTTTTTATACATTTACTGGAGTGGAAAATTTCTCTCTCTCCAAACAAAGGTAATGGTTGGCTTGACCTTTGACCTCCATTTCACCTTTTACAGAAGTACATTTTGAACTCACCTGAGCAAAATCAGGCTGTTTGTTCAGTTCTTTCTCATAGCAAGCCAAGGGACACTGACATATTGTCATTTTGACCTCTGTCAATGTACTTCCGATCAAGATTTGTGTGACTTATAATGTAATTACAGGTTTAAATCCATCAAAGCTTTCTGTAATTTTTACGTATTCATTCATTTATTCATTCATTCATTTACTTATTTATTTAATGTTGTATACATTCATCTTTTTGTATATTGCGTAATTGTATTTTTCAGTCATTCTCATAATCATGTTGTGTCTTCATTGTTGCATGACTTGTTTCTTATTTAACACAGGATTCAACATATCTGATTAGAAATACTTATTCAAATCACCCTGCAGCTATTTTTTTTGTCTTCAGCAGAATTAAAAATTCAAAAGTACATAAGAGTTAGTCAGTGTGTATGTAAACCACTGAAGGCACTCCAGCTCCATGGTTTTCCTCAAGGGAATTTTGAGGGGTTCCCCTCCCCCTTTTTGAGTATTCTATTCATATGCTAAAATCATGACAAAAGAAGCTGATTTCCTAACAATTGAATATGCAAATTATGTATTGTTATGTAAATTAGCCATCTGTTTTTCAAAACTCCAGAGAATACTGCAATCCACCATCATTTTTTGCTCCTCTCCTGTTATACAAGCTGCTGCATGCACGCATGTTCATATATGATAGAAAGATGATATTTGTATAATTATGGCCCCCTCCCTATTTCATGAAGGTAGGTTCACCTGAACCATTGGAAAACCTACATGGCTGTACCAAATGTAGTAGGGGAAACAGGTAAACTATGCAGGTTATTGAAAAAAGCTTGAATAATATTTTGTGCTCTTTTCAGAATCATATTCATGCTGATGAGTATTCAGATATGCTCACCTATGCTGAAGCCCTGTGGGACCACGTAACGATGGACGAGGACGAGCTGGCGTTCAAAGCCGGTGATGTAATTGAAGTAACAGACATGCTTGACAAAGACTGGTGGTGGGGTCGCATGCAAGACAGACAAGGCTGGTTTCCAGCTGTTTTTGTTAGGGTGAGTTGTCTTTGTGTGTGTAGACACCCACCTAGTCCCTTTCTGTGGTGTAGTTCAATCAGTAGGCATTAAGTCCGTTTCTTGATTAAGTTGCTGTACACCCCTTCCATTTGCCCTCAAATTCAGAATAGCAAATTAATAAATTGATTCTTTTTGAACTATTTTTTAGCAATGCTGTTAGTCAAACCAGCATATAGTTTGTACTCAGTGCTTGTACCCAGTGTGTAGGTTTTGATGATCAAAGGGTGAAAACTGACTACTACAAAACAAGTAAAAAGTTCAGGAAATTCTTGGTAAAATGCCCAATCAGATAAAGATTATGACCATTGAGACAGTTACTTGTCTAATTATATCTTCTCAGCCCTTGAAGACTGACTTGCTTCATTGCCCTTGTCACTGGTTACTTCCTTAGATTCCCTGTATTCTAATACTACACTAGTCTTGTTTCCTGTAGCACGTGGATTCAACTGTGTTGAATTCTAAACTCAATTGCTCTCTTGTATTTCTTACGATGCAGTTACGGGTCAACCAGGGCGAAACTGTGGAGGAATGCGTGGCAAAGATTAAAGATGGCACCCTCTCGCTGTCGTCCAAACACATGAAGAAACTCAGTATCAGCTTTCTCAGCAAGGACCAAGTGCGGGCTAATGTGATACATGAAATAGTCAGTACTGAAAAAATTTACGTCAAACATTTACGGGATGTGTGTGAGGTGGGTATTAAAACCAGAGGAAATATTCTGCTTGTATTCAAAATAAAAAAGTTACTTTTTCTGTCGTTTGGAGTTTCTGTTCAAAAACTTTTGTTTGCAAACTGAAATTGTGCCATAACTATAGAGTGTAGTTGTCCTCTGTATGAAATACATCCTTTGATATTTTGTGTGTCCTGAAAAAATGCAGTGTGACTTTCGCCAGAGTTGTAACATTTTTTGAACAGAAATCCTGTGTTTTTTTGACAATAAAATTATGACTTGATCTTTCCTAGAAACATGGCCAATTGCTGTGATAGATTTTTAGAAGCTAAAACTGCTGAGAGGTATTTGAACAACAAGGATTGCAAAATAAAATGGTATTTATACAACAGTCAAAAATTACTTTTGATTTGCCATAGACCTCTGTCACTCAAGGGTCACTTGAAAACTTGTGGCAAACCTCTCAAAATCCTCTTTGGAGAATCCTGGAATTTTGTCCAAATTTTGTCAATATCAAAATGTAATTTAACTATCCAAAATGAAAAAAAATGTGATTCTCATAGGATGATATTGTTTTCTTTATCAGGGCTATGTCCGACAGTGTCGTAAGCGACCTGAAATGTTCTCAACAGAAATTACAAACAGGATATTTGGCAACATTGAAGAAATTTTCACTTTCCAAAGCAAATTTGTCAAGAAGCTCCAAGCGTGTACCAACGAAGATATACCTCATCTCAGTGAAATCGGAAACTGTTTTCTTGAAAATGTAAGTTGCTTTTCACAATCAGTGAGTTTGTCTGTTAGTATGGAAGAAGCTTAGGTTTGTTTGTAAAAATTTAGTATAAGGTTCTGGTTTTCTAACCTAATATGTGTGTATAGTGGTTGTAGTTGTCAATAGCCTGATAGGAATTTACAGTCAGCTAGAAATATGATTGAATATTTCACCAGTAAGAAAATAAGAACTTTTCCTTGTGATATTGTTTTTTTGGCCGTACCCTTTTTTAGCCTTACTTTGGTACATTCAAATTATTTTTAATAGGATGGTTTGATCCATTATGGCAAAATAGGGGTGAAAAGGTTAAAAATGAAGGACAGGTAATGCTGTCAGTTTTCAGTGATTCTGTTAACAAGAACATTGTCAGGATGATTATTCTCATACTGTAGCTATATGAAGAAAAGAGTAAAATACTTGACTCTCTGCTGGCAAGACTCAATGCTACTGAGTTATGGGTAAATCTTTTTGGCCAGTTTTGCAGCGGGGCAAAAAGAAAACAGTACAGAGGTTGAACTAAAGTTTTTTGCTAACATGCGCACTGATCATGTCATGTTGTGCATCAATGGGTACCATCCCTCCCAGCATGTGCACATAGACCATGTTATTATAGCTCATCAATATATCCTAAGTCATTGTTTTAATCATCAAATGTCAGGCTACACTTGGCTTCATATGTATCCATTTTCTGTGTTTGCATATAGTCAATAAATGTTTTTCAATGTTGACTAAACATTAAAAACATTTTGAACTTTTGCTGGTCAAAATGACCCAAAATAGGATGATCTTGCATGCATAGGTGAAAAACAATATATGTTGTATAATTTTCAATATGCACATTGTGCAGGTTGGACTTGCAATCCACCTGCATCAATGTAGACAATGCAGTGTTCAACTGAGTATTTTAGCCTTGCGTTAAGACATTTCGCAAGCCTGTCAGTGATTTGCTGAAATTGAAGTCATCAGAACCATTAAGTTTTAACCCTTTCACTGCTATGGTTTTTCCCAAATTCTTTGTTTTCTATGGTAAAGTTGGACCTGTACACTGGGAACTGGGGGTGAAAAGGTTAAAGGACTTTACATAAAAATTCATAGGTGATGAATTTAAAAATGAAAAAATATTCCCTCAACTACAGCGTAATTCATTTTGTATTTTCAGAGAGGAGGCTTTGACATTTACGCTCCATACTGCAATAACCACCCATCTGCTGTATCAGTATTGAAAGATCTCTATGAAAATAGGAAGTACAGACACTTCTTTGAGGTAAGTGTGCAGGAAACTTGAAAATATCTTTCAAGTGAGAAAGCTGAAAAGCTGTGGGCGTCTGACAATTGTTTGGAACGGGAGATGTCAGCTCTATATCATACTGGAAACAAATTTAGTTGGTCGGCTTTAGATTTGTTCGTAGGTTTTATGCGCAAGTAGGAGTGAATTTAGGTAGAATGGACCCCAGGGCCAGATATTTACTCTCAAACTTTTACACAACTGATTTGGTCTACTACTTTTTTGGTGAAAATAAAAAATTTAATTTTTCCCCATTGAGTTAACACAGGGATTGCGTTTGAATATCAAATATTGGTAGTTTTTAGGTAAAGTGTATCTCTAGTCCCAAATTTTCAATGGTGACCCCTATTCATGAAATCAAAAGGAAATGTTTTAAGTTTCCTTGAGGAAAGTTTAGGAAAGTTTGAGTCTTTTAATGATAAGGTGTGTACTATTTGAATGTGATTTTAAGGTATTTTTATGTTGCAAATCATATTATGTTGATCAGTGGTAGAGAGATCAGCCAAGCCCAGCGTTCGAAATTCACGCTAACCCGCTAGCCCCAGACCAGCTGTTTTCATGCCGGGCCAGTAAGTTGTGAAAGAAGCAGACCCGAGTGTCCTGCTCTAAATAAAGAAGGGTCAGCAATTTTTAATACTCTTACCCTATTCTGTTAAATTCTCAGTAATCAAACCGCAAAATTTAGGAAAAAATTGGCAGGTAAAATCTCAAAAAAGATCGAACGGTGAAATTACTTAGCGAAAGCCTTTACAGCTACGCATTTCTCGCGACTTGCGAGATTGATGGCGCTACTCAACATCTTCCATTTGTTACGCGTTGGGGTCACGTTGGGGTAGGTTCGAGATTTCGTTTAGTCAAAATGGCAGCATTGTTTTGATGAACCTCGCCTCGCGGGTGAATATCAGTAGCGAGAAAAGATGTACAGGTATTTGAATATTGAGCCACCTACAGCAGGGCCCCTGTATTTCCCTTCAAGTAAAATTCCGTATTATGACCAGGACCAGTTGATTTCCTTTCGGGCCAGTGAATTTATAAGTTACTGGCCCGCTTGGCAGTAGCGATTTTGCATGAGTTTCAAACACTGGCCAAGCCAGTAGTCGTCACATGTCCAGATGGCCAAATTTTGTTGTTTGCCATTCCATGGTACGTTGGATCAGTGATCAGTAATACAGGACAGTAACTGGACAAAGGATGATACTGCTCTGTAGCCCACAAAATGTGCTGTATAGATCTACTTGCTTTCAATTCGGGGGACTTCACCAAAATGCTGTGTCAAAAACCTAGATCCAAAAAAAGGCCTGTGGTGTTAGTTTACACCAGTAGGTGGTACAGATATCACAAATGATCCAATATTCTTGTTTACAGGCATGTAGGTTACTGCAGGAGATGATTGAAATTTCATTGGACGGCTTCCTCCTCACACCTGTGCAAAAAATATGCAAATATCCTCTACAGCTGGCGGAGCTTCTCAAGTACACGAAACCTGAACACAAGGATTATGAACCTGTCAAAGCAGCTTTGGAAGTTATGAAAGATGTCGCTTCAAAAATCAACGAGCAAAAACGGCGAGTTGAAAGTGTCCACGCCATTGCAAAATGGCAGCTCTCAATAGAAGGATGGGAGGTTAGTATCGGTTTATCCTATTGGCTAAGAAAGTGTAGAAATGTTTCTGTTAACCAATCATGCTATAGCATTCAAATACATATCATCCTGTGATTTTGTCTGCCATTTTGAATTGAAGATCGCCTCCATATGCCATACACAGTGGATACACCAGCAAAAACCATCCCAGGGATTTCCATTAAAAGTGAAATTCTGTTTTACAATTTTTCTTCATTTCTAAATTGCTGATTTTCTTCCAGGGCGAAGACCTTCTAGAGAGAAGTTCCATACTTATACATACCGGTGAGGTGACAAAGATATCCAAGGGTCTAGGACGTGCAAAGGTCAGACAGGTGTTCCTGTTTGACCACCAAATGGTTCTTTGCAAGAGGGTAAGTGAAAGTCAATTTGATTCTTTTTCTATAATCTTTGAGTAAAAGAGTCTTTACAATCTACCCATGCACCTACTTATTGATCTTAAGTAGTTAGTTAGTTAAGTAGTATAGCAAGTGCTCATCACAATAAATTGAAATGTGGAGAGCAGCTGGTTAAAAACAATTCTATCATGGTTATCTTTAGTAGTCAATCACAGATTTTAACTTCAGTTGTCACACAAGAATAAATACACTACCAATAGTGCATGGTTCTACTGCCGTTCTATTGGTAAAATAAATGACTGTCACACACCTCTTTTACCATATGTGGACATTTTTAAATTTGTGACCAAGTATTTTTAATGGGTTAATTCTGTACTATTTGCATATAACTATATTTGTTTTCTAAAATTTACTGATTTGTCATTTGTTTGTAACCAGTATCTGAGTAGACTATGATCAGCATTGTCTAACCACCTCATGAAGTGCAGTTTTGTGCCCTATCAGCGTGTTCAGTTTAGATTCTAAAGTAAATACATATGCTGTTACAGATGCATCTGAGATAGAAATATTTTTCATGAAAAACACCAGGACATCACAGTATATTAATTTGATGTTGAAAAAGTATAGCTTTGCTCATATTCAGTCCAATTTATCAAATATTTCCAAAACATTTCCATAATATTATGTTTGAAAAATGTTTTGAAAAATGTCTTGAGGACCAGATTCAACAAATCAAAGTAATGTATTTGGGTTTATGTCACAGGAGTTCCCGTCTCAGCTTCTGTTCTGATGTTCTTGTTTGTATCTTGTATTTCTTTGGCAGGATCTTTTGAACAGGAATCGATTTTCATACGCTGGCAGAGTTTACATCGATCAGATCATCCTGGAAGATATGGACGATGGAAGAGGTAAGGTTTGAAACAAGAAGAGGAGGGGGCACACTATATCTATGTTCAAGTTGACTCTTATTCTTGACTGCAGAGTGACGTGAGTTGGTGAAACACACATTAGCGAGGTGAATGAGAGATCAGACGATACAGAAGAGCGAATGATACAGAAATAGTGTGAAAAAAGCAGAACTAAAAGTCATGTCATTTTAATATGTATGTTTGAACTTTGAATATTGGTTTGGTGGTTGAAAAATCTGAACTTTTATCTGAACAATTATTTGTTTCACAATGTTGTGACGCAAAAATGTCGCAAGAACCCACAAGTACCCATGTGGCCTGCGTTTGAGAATGTGCAATCCCATTACATAATGTAATATAGACATAGGCAGACTCATTTTGATCTATTAATGGTCAAAGTTCACTTCCTTGTATCTAAGTGAAAAATTATCAGGCTCTGTTATTGAAAGATTGCAGAATTTAGTCAAAAGTTTTTTGATTTGTAATGAATGGTTTCCTTCTTTTCAGATAATGCCTGGGGTATCAACGTTAAAAATGCATTTCAACTCCACAACACAGTGGATGAAAAGTGGCACATCATTTCAGTGAAAACCAAAGAGGAAAAAGACGGCTGGATCAAGGCATTTGCCGATGAGAGGAAACTGTTCCGAGAGGACAGGCAGAAAGGTAGTTTATTTGTCCCGTATTAAGACTGGTGATTGGCAACTTTGATTCAGTGTTTTCATTTATTAAACATGAACTTTGAGCTATGATGTATTCAGATGAAAAAAAGGGATCATTTAATGATGTCATAAGTAACTAGTTCTCCATGTGAATTGCTTTCCAGGTTTCATCATTCCGGCACACGTGAAGACGGAAGCCATGACAGAGGCAACCAAGGAACTGAACCAGCAGCCGGTGAAGAAACCCAAAAGTGAGTTTTTTAACACTCTCAAGAAGAAATTACTTGTGATCGCATTTTTTCAATGCAGTTTTCTCTTAAAAAACTACTGCGCAATAGTGCATGTAGTAGCTGTGATCACCAGTAATTGTCAATCTTATATCACCATCTGTTGTCTGTGAAATAGTGGCTACAGTTACTGCAAGAAGTATTGGGGCCATTCAATGTGTCAAACATCACAAGCTTTTTTGATTCCTTTCTTAAAGGGAGGGGATTGTGGGAACTGAATCTGTGCAACTTCTTTGTTTACAAACAGTGTGTTTCATGCATGTCATCTAGACCAGATCCATCTCATCAACATGGCTGCAAGACTTAAATTTTACAATGTACTTTATGACATACATGTTTTAACTTTCATCAATCGTATACCTTTGATACTGCGCTCAAAGTTAGTACGGACCCATGACCCTTGAGCACGGTTCTGACAACCACCCCCTCAAAATGTTTGTAGACTTGACATTGGAAAACTGACATCTTTGATGAAACATCACATCATGTATTTGTAGCAATGTGCCATTTCCTGTATTTCATACATTGAAAATGTAGGGAAAGAGGTCATTTGTTTGCTCACTATGATATTTGTCTTACCAACAGATGTGAATCGCAAAATATCACAGATGCCATTTCCACGTCAACTAGAGCTGTTAAAGGAACCACAGAAGAGTGTAACTTTACCACAGGGAATCTCCTCGGAAGAGGCCTTCCTGGCCATGGGTCAGGACCACTATAAAAAGAGAACATGGAATCTGTTTGGTACCATCAAAAGACGGAGGTAGTATTCTACAGATGATTGCCCACCAGTGAGTGACTGCTGTATAGAGACCATGGCTTCCCATGACTGAATTGGGGCCAAACCTTTGAGTACTGATGGTGGTGAACCCATAGTCACCCATATCTGCAGTTTTGAACCCATACAACCCATGACTGTGTTTGTAAACTCATGGCAGATCGTCCATGTAGCCGACACGAACACGAAGTGTTTGTTACCGGCTACCAAAAACTATGAAAAATCGTAAAGATTGAGCTACAAAATCACTATCAGTTTTAAGTTGCAGGTAGAATAAGTCTGTGCCTTTGTATAAAATACTATAAAAATAGTAGAAAGTGAGCAACCAGCTGAAAGTTAGTCGAGGAGACCTTAACCGCATATCATTTGCATCTCATTGTCGGCTACACGGACTGTGTTGCCAAACTCATGGCCCAACCCATGACTTCTTTAGTTAAACCCATGACCTAACCGATGACTATGCTGACAATAGTAAAGCCATGACCAAACCTGATGTAGCCATAGTAAATGCATAGCCTGACCCATAGCCAAGACATTGCCAGCCGATGACTGCTGTAACAAGCCTGTACCCTGACCCATGGCCAACAAATTGCCAGCCGATGACTGCTGTAACAAGCCTGTACCCTGACCCATGGCCAACAAATTGCCAGCCGATGACCGCTGTAACAAGTCTTAACTCATGGGCCAACACATTGCAAGCTGATAACTGCTGTAGCAAACCAAAGAATTCTACAGTACGACACGTGAAAAGTCTTTTAACCTAAAGTATGTTAATTTGAAAACAAAAAACAAACATGGGTGCATTTGTCCCAGTTAACTCCTCATTTTAAAATGGCTGTACTGATAGTGAGAGAGACCAAAGGACCAGTGCTCAGCAGAGATCACAAAGTTTAATTAGATTATTAGCACAACATGACGATAGCCAGTTTTGGAATTAAGCTCAACATCATGGATTTTAAAAAACATCAGCTGTTTATTAAACTATTCATTCACGCAGAAATGATTCTTTTGTCACTGCAAATACACTATTGAATACTTTCGTCAACAGCCTTTCCTTCTTCCCCCCCCCCCCACAAATTTTGGTACAGTCCCATTGATTCCCATGGCAGAGTCTAGCCCACTTTTGTAGAAAATGGGTGACATAGGGGCCAAACATGTGAGGATGTTGGTGCTAGCTTTCATCCAGAGCATATAATAGTTTGAATGATGAGTTTTTGCCCTAACCGGAACTTTTACAAAAAGTTGCTCAGAGTTCCACAAAAAGTAAACGTCTTTATGCATAAATTCATGAGCAGCTGGACAAGGTCAAACAATTGTATTATGATATATTGGAAAACACTCATGACTGCCAAATATGGTAATTTTATACATACTTTACATTGACCATTGACCATTGTGTGTGACTCAGGCAGTTGCTACAACTTCATGTTTTCAAAATTCAACTTTAACTTTGAAGTTGGATGGAAGATAATCTGAATTTACCAAGGCAGCAACAGATGCCAAAAAATTAGGTAGGCGTGTTGATACAACAAATATGTTATGGACTGTTTGTGTAAGTGGTATATATTTGAGAAGCTCATAACAAGGAGATGTGTACAGTTTTTGAAAACGAGCCTACTTAATGTATAGAAAGGAAAAAACACTAAAATTGTAAATAATATTGTTTTGTGAATTTTATGTATTAATCTATATTTTACTGTTGGTACATGTGGCTCTATTATCCTCAGTATGCCACAGATAACCATGGTTACCAGTGAATTATGAGAGCTGTGTGATTGGCTAATCTGATCACATGATTTCAAAATGTATTATATTGAGAGTATTAGATTAGAATTTCCAATAAATATGTAAATTTTTGAAATTTTAATATTAGCATGCAAGTTCATATCTCACGACTAACCGGTCCCTTTGATTGGTCAAATAGTAACCACACACAATTATTTTTATAACTTTGTCATTTACTAAAATGAGAAAAAGTGAAAATTGAACATCAATAGAAGTTTATTTTTCGACATTTTTTTCCCATGTACAGAAAGAACCATGCACAGTGATTTGGGAGATCTTAGCTGCTTATTAAAGTACTTTGTAAATGACAAACAGATCAAAGATACTCTTAACTTTGTCAAAAAAATTATGAAGTATTATTTTAATAATGATAGCAGAAATTTTGTGATATATTATGCAAAAACTTTGTCATTTTGCAGTATCCAAGTCATTTCTATTATTTCAGGGGAAATTTCAAGTTGAGATTATTTTTGAGGAATTTCTCTTGAGTCATTGTAACCATTTTCAAGTGAAAACTGCCATTAGGGTTCGGTGTTTGTCTCACGTGACTGTCAGAACTGATGAATGCCCCGGTCTTGTGTCCTAGCAACTGTCTCCGGGTTTTCTATTTGTATAGACAAGCCAAGGCTTTGGAGCCTGGGCTGGTTTAGGAGAACTTAAGTACAGTGTGTCTGTTGTACATATCCTTGTCACAATATTGCCAGCAAGTTGGAAGATTTGTCATTTAGTGTAAATATCTACAGAATTTCAAACCATTACAGTGCCATTAGCTGTGTCTTTCTGTGTATTTGCAAGTATTTTTCTAATTGGAAAGTACAATTTCATGTTCTCCCAATATCATGTCAAAATACCCAGTATTCAACTTGTCCACACCATCTGTGAGTTTGTAATGGCAATGTCGTTGTTCACAACTGAATTTTAGTCTAGAATTATTGTCTACAATAACATTGCCTATTTTATGCAATGCATTGTGTCTGCTGGGTTAATATTGTGATTTTCTTACGTATTTTGGGGAGAATGAAGAGAAAAAATTTAATTATCTGTTGTATGGATAGAAAGCAATAGAAATATCATAAAAAATTACAGCAAGTGTGTCCCTTAAGTGCCGTAATGGCGTAAACTACAGTCAACTGTTGACATGTTGTCATTTCAGACACCAACTGATCCGTGACAAAGAGTTGTATTTTTGGCGTCGAAAGTTTTCTCAATAAACATTTGCTTGGACACATGACCACAACATGAGACACAGATCATACAGTCAATAAGAAAATTATCCAAGTCTGTAGCATCTGACCCAGTTCATCTTATGTTTTACTTTTTTCCAATATTATTTATTATAAACCAATTTATTTATTATTATTATTTTCCCCTATCATTGTTTGTTGCTCCAGATCTGGTTTGATACAGTAATGACAAACATGTAAACCTAGTTGTCTACTCAATATTTTGTTCAATAAAAAAATACTCAAATGATCAAACAGTTTTGAAAAAATATTAAAAGGTTACTGCCAAAATTAGGAGAAAAAATTCTGGTGAAGCTGGTGTACTGACAAGCTGTTTTATTCTCTGAAATATGAAATGGAACTGTTTTTGGAATTAAAGTACCATGCTGTCATCATCATGGGGAGTTTTGTCATGGAAGAGTTTCCTTAAACTCCAAATATTTCAGAGGAATTTTATTCCCAGACTGGATTATGTAAACTGGAATGTAAATTGATGAATCCAGCAATCTGTTTCTTGGAATGTTAACGCTGGTTGTTGGTATATTTTCAGAAAAAAATTAAATGGCTGTATTTTTGTCTGCTTCTGCAGAATAAAGCTATAAATAGTCATAAGTGAAATATCTTGAGTCTGATGTGTAACATATTGTGTATGTTTGTGTGTGTGAGTGTACATTGCAAAGACTTTTCATGTGTGATAAATATTTCCAAAATTTGTTCTTGCCTTACTACTGGGTTGAGTAAGACTGAACAGATCATGTCATTGTATAAAATGACTCTAGTGTCCTCATCTGCTTTTTCCTAGTGAAAATACTACAAATGAAACGATTAAAAGAACAATATTTTAACAGAAAATGCAAAACTTTTCCAAAATATGTATGAATAGAAGCAAGGCCTATCATGAGAGAACTATGGTTGAGGCGCTGATGTTCTTGTGCTGTCAAAAGTAACTTTTATTGTCTTTACAAAGAATGTGCTGCACTTCAGTATTACGGGACCAATAATTTTATGTAGGAAATTTGACATCATACCCTTCAAAGACCAAAATTTCACTGACATTGGTGCTGTCAAGTATTAAACCCATTTGAAAATGGCTAGCAGAGTGTGAGGTGATGAGTATGCAGAGTCCCAAAATTTGTCTTTCAATTTATATCGGGAAATATTCTTTACCAGAAACTGATACATGTACACCTGGCAAAAATTCTTTCTCAAAAAAATGCTTCTCAATCATGCATGTTGCCAGAACAAGTGAAGAGTGACCACCTAAATGTATTCTTTGACGTTCCTTCATAATTAGTGTAAACCTACTAAAGTTCACAAACGTGAATGGTTGAATTTGCAAGGGGCTTATGATTCCGTCAAATGCAGCAATAACTCACCAGCAAAATTGTCAAACAGTATGACAAACACTCCATCGCAATTTGTTTTTAAAGTTTTCTCAAACCGGTCTTTAAAAAAATTTCAGTTTCTGACACTGAGGGCGTGCTTCTTTTGTTGCACGGAATACCTTCAGATTCCTTTGCTGTAAACTAGTGGTCCTTTGTAGTCTTCAGCGAATGGATCAGGTATCTATGACCGTGTCTTAGGGGAATTGTAGTTCTACATTTTAAAAACATATTTTGACTTTGAGCTGAATGATGAAATGAGCAGTGTGCGAAAATATTTGACTGTGTTACAATTGTCTAAATTTGATTAAATTCCTCTACTTCAACTGCAAATTGTAAGCGTTTTCTTTCATGGACGTTTAAACTTAATTACGATAGGTGACAAATTTTGAACAAACGCTGACCTTTAAAAGAAATTCTCTGATATTTAATTTAACATTAGTTCATATTCCGAAATTCAAGTTGTGAAAATTTTTCAATGGTTTTGACTACATGCAAATTGCTTAGTCCATGCAAAATCATTGCCTTCCAATGGCTTTTATAATTCATAAAATATTCAAGGGCTAAACATGAAATTGTACAATTTGTTTTGATTTTATTTACCTAAAAAGAACATTACAAACTGATTAAAGTTAACACACATTTCACAAGTGTACATAATCATAATTTAATTCTAGTCAGCCTCTCAGACTGCAAGGAAAAAAGTTCAAGTCTTAAGACAACTTTTCCAGTTGCAAGTGGGAAGTTATTTTTATCAACTAAAACAGGCAAATTCATCCATTCCCAGAGGCCTCTTCTCAACATGCTTGCAACAGAGACAAGTACTAAATTCCACAATATATATAACATGCCACCCTGTGCTTGTGTTCTAGAAATGACATCATGAAATTGCATAACAATTTCTTAATTTCTTCTGTCACTTTGGGAATTTGTGTACTGATAAACGAAATATGTAAAATTTTCTGGACTAAAAAGTAATTTTGAGTTTAGTCATGTCTAATTTGCATAGTGGGCAAAGTTACCATGACTACTTTAGACTTTTGCAGGCTTGACTGCAAAATTCTACTGTTTCAGTTTCAACAGAATCACATACATAGGACACACACAAAATCATCAAATGGCAAATGTAAATCTGCATTGGTACCACTATTGTATCACTCACAATGTAGAATACACTCCCTCCGCCCCCTGCACCCCACCGATCCTACCCCATGCATTACATTTACATCCTTACAAATTTCACAAAGGCAAGCAGTAATTAAATGACAAAACACTTGATATACTTTAAAACTTTAACCTTTGACCCAAAGCAATGAACCCATAATGTAATCGGTCTATATCAAGGTTAGCACTGTAATCTTGAATTAATCAGCTGCAAGTGGCAATCCTCTTTTAAAAATAATATTTTCCATAAAAATGGCAAAAATGTCATCAAAAACAACAAATTCATTATCACTGAACCACACACAACAGTCATTGCTAAGTTGAAAACGGCACATGCTATCATTTAAAATTTGGAATTTGAAACATCAATGAAAAGGCTTAAAATCTGGCACATACAATAAGTTGACATTTACCCGGCAAAAAAATATGAATGTGATTGAAGATTTACTGGAACAGGTGTATGTTGCCTTTGTGTGTGTGTGTGTGTGTGTGTGTGTGTGTGTGTGTGTGTGTGTGTGTGTGTGTGTGTATTTGTGTTTGTATTTGTGTGCATATTTGTGTGTGTTGTTGTTGGACATGTCAGTATTTTTTTACCATTTGTACCTGTTGAATTCAATATAATGCATGACACTATTGCTGGCCGACTGTACCAGTATGTGCTTTTGTGATTTTTCCAGTACAAAAGTCCATATGGTATTTTTCCTTGAATAAATTGCTGTACACTCCCCGTGATTAGCACTGCACAGTTTGAATGAACTAACACTGACATGTCTGATGTTTCATTCAACAAAGTTAAAAGAACACTACTATAAATAAGAAAACTACCGGTATCAGTGGCCATATTCTGATACAAGCTGCTTGGGTAAACACATCTAAAGAATTAATATTTTGCACGACATCAGAAATGGTAATAGAAATATGTATATCACATTGCAGTGATTTTTTTATACTAAGGTCAGTTTAAGGTTGTATGCACCTTGAAATTGAAAGACTTAAAACTTGCTTTGAACTGTTCTTAAAATTAACATTTATTGGTCTCGTGCAAAATTTTGTACCAGAGCAATTATCCACTATTTATTGACACTTGAAATTCAAAATGGCCGCTATCCCAGTATTACCTCTATGGGGAAAAAACTACATTTTTTTATTTTTATGAAAATAAATTGGTGACATGCCGTGAGGTTCACAATAAACCCAAACACACCGTAGATTAAAAGAGAATCATAAAAGTTTTAAGAGTCCAATATCTGTCCAAGAGGTGCATTCTACCTTAAACAAGACCAGTACAATCTCACATTATTTGCACGGTTATAATTCAGTTGCTGATTAGATGAAAAGAATCGTAATGTACAATTCAAAACACTGATGGACCAATGAATGCTAGCGTATCACAAGTTCATAAAATTTTACCTGAGAACATGGCAGGAACAAGTCGATTGCCTAATTCATTTCAGGTTTAAATGCAAGAAAATTCACACCATTCCCAGGGACTGTCAATTGACAAAAACACCAGCATGACAAACAAAACTGCATATTACGTCAAACTCCTCCTGCTCATAAATAAAGTTTTAGGAGTGCAAAAACGCAACTATCAACTTTCAAAGTTATGATTTGAAGTTCCCCTAAACACAATAAATCGCTGTAATAAGTTGTTGGAAGTTTATCGAAACTGCTGATGGGTGTTTGAAACAGCAAAGTACATTTCCAAACAAGATCTGAGCAGTAACTGAGTATCATGCATATATGTACACCCAGTTACCATGGTGAGACCATTGCAAGAATGATAATTTGCGTATGACAAGAATAAGAATGTGAAACCCCACCACTCCCTTATTATACATACAATCAGTTTTGTTTGTCATATTTGTGTTTTAATCACTCACAGCCCCTGGAAAAGCTAATGCCCGTCATGTGTAAAACTGTAAAACTAAAGCAGTTGAATGCATAAGATATATATAATACAAAATTTACACATCAGCTGCTTTCACTGTAAATACAATTGGTGAAAAAGTATTTTTGCCTCATGCACTTTGACCAGGTACATAATAATTGTAAATGAAATATTACTTTAAGGAGAAACTTTGCTATGTGCATTCAATAAAATAAATTACCATTGGCAACACTTATTTCAGATATATACAATAACACTGTATGTTTTGCAATAATGAACCTGATCATTGATTCTTGTAAAAATACCAGATATAAATACATTAGATAATGAAAGCAGATATTGTTGCAAAGAAAATATCACTACTTTATTGTAAATTTTACTCAAACAGAAAACAAGTATCCAAACATCTGCCAGTACAAGCTGCAGATTCCAGTACAACTCCACTGCTTTCAAAAGGGTGGGTCAGGACCAACACACCGACAAATGGTTGTGAGAGAGTACGTTACAGCAACAAGATAATGAATGTATGTTTTCATATTTACTCCATTTACGAGTAATTTGCAGAGTTGTGTCTTGTAAGAAGAGGTGTACCCACAGCCACGGATTCATGATACATAAACGTTGCATGAGCATTGCCGTATGAAAAACGTGTTTTCTTGCCAAACAACATTGAATAAATTAATGTCAAATGTCTGCAAAATTCTCCCATGAAAACAAGGAAAGGCTTTTCACACCGATAAAAAGTTCAGTAATAAACTTTAAAATATTGTCAGGTAGGAGCAAGAATATTGTAGTACCATATACAAGGTCAAAAGCAGACTTTTAAGCGATGATTTTTTCAATACCTGTGACCTTGATTTACTTCACAATGTGACCCTCTTTCATGCCAATGACCTTGACATGCTTTCTGGGCATGTTTTGGAGGTCATCATCTGTGATACAAATGACCTTGGCATGCTTGATGTTGAACTTCAATATGTCGTCATACTAACGTCAATATTAAGTTCAATTATGGCAAAAAATCATGAGTAGAATCAACAAAATACTGTGTTTATTGCTTGTTAGTCTAATCACTGTGCATGATAGTGTCTGGGGTTTGCAAAAGTAAAATACCATATGTTGGATGGAATTTGTATGATAAAAGATAACGTATTATTCTGTAGATTCTATGGAAATGGTGATGAATGACCTTTTCATGGCAAAACAAAACGCCTAAGGTGATGTCCATGCTGCATATGGCAAACACAATGGGTACAATCATACTTAGGTGGGAAAGAGTGCATACTTCATGATTGAGTATCCATAACACCCGTCAACATTGGGTCTGACTCCGTGACAATTCTGAAGATTACATCAATCCATCCTTTGACCATTTCACCACCATTTCCCTGTACATAGATCAAACATCACCGTTGTTAATAATAGGGTTGAGCCAAAGCATAGTGATGGGATGGTTGATGGATATCTATATATCCTTAAAATCTTTTTTCAATAAATGAGGTCACTGGTTTCATATACAGGCATTTTCAAAATAGGTATCTTTCATCCCCACTTTAATGTATATAAATCAAACCTCTCCGTAAAAACCACTTGGGGTGAACCAACGTGTTGGCAGACGGGCGTTGGTAAGGACGCCATCAGCAAAGTATCACTAATGATCTGATGGCGCTTTTTACAGCACAACCAAAGACAAAGCATAGTTGAAAAAATTGGTTTTCAATTCACTATCCTCTAATTTGGCAGTTTACAATTAAAATTATTATTTTAAATAATCTCTAAAAATTTGCAATGAAGACACGATTACTTCTCTATCTAACTCTGTTCAGCCTTTATGAGTGTTTCTGTAAAGCTTTCGTTGTTGATGCAAACATGATAGACATGAAATACAAAAAGATCTCCCATGATGATTGACAACATATGATCATTAAGACCTTTACAGTTTTCAAAAGTTCAACTTGTTTCTGAAAAATTGGGACATCAGAAAATAATTTTCTTTAATTGGTATGAAAATATTGTATTGTACTTTTCAGTCTTGGAAGTTCATGTTATCTGAAAATGTGAAAACTTGGTGAATGTATAATTCTTTCAGGACAGAAAAAACCGAATATATTTGTGACTTGTGGGTCAACCATCTGTCACTGCATGTTTCAGTTTTTGATGAATATGAATGATGTGAAAGAGATATGACTTTTGATTTGTAGATTTAGTTACACTGGCAGTGGTAAAAAGTTCATAACTCTGGGTTTACCAGCAATGTGAGTTTAAAATACTGTATTACAAAGCTGTCATTTTCATCGAAATAAATCTTAGAATTTGGTAAATTGTAAACTGTGACCATGAATATCACTGTTATCAAAAATAACAATATTTCTGCTGTAACTGCAGCAATCTTTCATGTTTCCCAGAATATACCTGACAAAGGTCAACTAGCAAACGATAAAGGATAAAATTTCACTCTTAACAGCTTCTATCATACAAACCCTTTCTATCTACGATATCTCTGCAAAATCTAGAAATATATTTAAAATCCTTCAGATGTTCGTCCGAACTGTTTTTACTGTAAATGTACATGTAAGAGATTAATTGTTTGGGCTTTTCCATTTTGTCAAGGGAAAACATAACTATCAAATGTTTTTCTTGACTGGCAAGTTTGCTATTGTACCCCCAGGCGCAAGGTGTACTCAATAGACAGCAACGTAAAAAGGAGAAGGTATGACATGGTTTTGCCCCCTGGGTCAGTAAAGCTGATAAAATTCAACATATTTCAGTGAATACCGTCAAATAGTTACTACCGAACAATAAATAAATATCTTTGACGTTGACTTTCAACTTCAATAGATGCCAGTTGTGATTTACACACAGTCCTTTGCTCCTACCGGTATGTACATACATACAAATGTACTGTACGCAACAGTAGCAGAAAAGGTTTTTGACCCAAAATTGTGACTAAATCTGGTTCGCCTATAGATATTAAACACACAAGGTATTTATTTATGGACGTATAGACTCCTATTCAAACGTAAATGTCATACTGTTTGGTGTTCACGGTCAAAAGGTGAAAACCATATCATACTTTCCCTGTTTTCTGCATATTCCATATTCCACACTCCATGCACCTGTGGGTATACCCAAGACACACTGAATCATGAAATCATAAACTCTTACAGATGTTCAGCTGCATATAGTAGGAAATCTTCCATGATCTCCCGACTGACCCTGAAACCCGGAATTTCATGTAAATTAAAACAGCCGTGAAAGCCATGCCTGTAGTACTTCAGAATAGCCGGCACGTCAGCCTTGTGGAGCCTTTGTGAATACAAAATTGCTTCATCTGTGAGAACGTCAAATTTTACTGTGACAATATACGCAGGAGGCAGTCCCCTTAGGTCATGCTTTAGGAGAGGAGAGAATTTGTTATTGAGAAGGATATGTTTGACACTGTTCCATTCTGTAAGGTTGACATCTGTAGGTTGGTGTCTCTTGAAATCAACTGGCAGGAATTCTTGAGGTAGTGATGCAGGGTCTACATAACTGAAATATATTGCTGTTTCGTCATCATGTGGTACCAATGATCCATTTTCCATCTCCTCCATGAAGTTCTCGTCCATGTAACCTTTGATGTAGAAGCTCGTGAAGAGCGCCATCACAGTTCTCCCGGCAGGCATGGCAGCGACGTCCAGCTGATAGGACGGCAGCCTCAAGTCTATCGCTTGCAAACTGGGATACACCAGCACTTGGAATTTCAGAGGTGGTGAGAATTTTTCCTCTGTGAGAATCTGGCTGATTGCTGCTGCCATGTTGCCTCCTGCACTGTCTCCCATGATGGCCACTCGTTGGGTGTTGATTTTTAGCTGCAGTCCATGTCGCAGGACCCATTTGGTGACGGCAAGGCAGTCATCCACTGCAGCTGGAAAGATATTCTCCGGAGCCAAACGATAACTAGAATTTGGGTAAAAAATAAGCATCAAGAAGCGAAATCTTTAAAAACTTGTGTATATTTCTGCACATGGTAATTGCAAATGTAAGCTACGGGTATGTAGATTTGTTTGCCTTTGATCTTACTTTGCAGTTAACAAAGCCTAATGGTAAATTTGACCAAAAATTAAACTGTTATGTTTTATCTACAATAAAATCTGACATTTTACACAGACTGCTAGGGCATTCTCACAAGCCAGAGCATAATTTCCACTCCGCTGACCTATGCAAAAATCAAACTTCTTAACGGGTAGCGCTGAGCTGTTGCTGTAAAGAGGCGCGTGGTTTACGAAGATGTGCTAGGAGCTTGGGCTCATCAATAGGGATGCAGAGTACAGCAATGTAGTCTTCAGCATCCATGCAAGGTCAAAGGTCGTACAGAACCCACATAATCAAAACAACTTATTCAATGATACCTTATATATTTACTTTGTTTGACTAAGAGAGGACCAAAGTTACAATAACTTGTTTCTCACTGCACACAGTGTGTTTTCTTTCAAAGGTTACGGGTCAGTGATTATTTACACTGCTGTTGTACTCCGATATGATTGTATGGGCAACCACGGTAACAGTTGCTTGGTTACTGTGCTCTTTACAAATACACTGACAGACAGTGAAATCTAAGTTTTGTGACTATTTTGATTCAGTGTAAGACCATATCAATTCTTTGTTTCTGAGTCTAATCAACGTTTTGAGAGGTAAGGGGTATGCAATCCTAAGACATACTCAGAAAAATTCACACTCGCAATTTATATTTGCTTGATTGTTTCTATGTAATATGAATGTCCATTCAAAAATCAAAGCAGAACTTGTTTTTCACCCACACACTACAATGTGACCTTCTACAAGCATGCGGGTGTTTTAAATATATTTTACAAAACTTGTATCAAGCAAGTTCTTGTAGGCAGAAAAACTATGTGGTGAAGTCTTATTCAAGTATCCTGGTTTTTTTCATAAAAACCTATGTACATAGGGGCGAAAAACAAAGAGGGGTGGGCCATCATTTGTGATTGTTGGAACAAAACATGAATATTGTCTCCGTGGGAAATAGTGGTATATCAGAGTTCCCGAAATCCATGTTTGAAGTATGGAGAAGTGTTTAGTATACTTACTCCACTGAGATGACCACGGCACCAAGCCTCGATGAGAGTGTTTTTGTAATGTCATGATGCATTCCTAAAAAAAAAAATAACAACATATCCAACATTTCACAAAAACACTTTGACTTTCAAAGGAGGTTTTAACCTTCAACCAGACAATTTCATATAACCAATAGCAGTCATTACGGATTTAGTTATAATCATATGCCTGTTTAGACAGTACCTTCGCTGATTGTGTGATTATAATGTGACAAGGACATGCAATGTTGAATTGACCTTTGACCTGTTGTCTTTCGTCATTGCTGTATTTCACATGAATATCTACAAGGCAGTATGAATTAGGGAAAAACTCTGTATCTGAAATAACTCTAAGAATATTTGTTAAAATACGTCTCACTTATGACACCCTTATTCAAACAAACAATTCTTTGTTCTGCCCTATATTAAAGGGATATAGTCGTCTGAACTGCGCCTGTGCGAGTTTCTTGTTTACAAACAATGTATTTCGTGCACGATATCAAGATGCACCTCATCATCATAGCTGCAACATTTAAATTATACGATGATAGATTATGACAGACATGTTTTGACTGTCATCAATCACCATTGTGCCTTTTATACATTGTTGCCATGGGTCGTATGGGTCCCATACAACCTTTGAGCGCAGTTCTGATGACTATATCCCTTTAAAGCTGGTAATATCGCAGTTTTTTGTGGAGGGACTGTGGTGATATCTAGATAGAAGTTTATAATGTGGTTACTGAATTCTGTTTGTCCACAGTGGCAACCTATGCAGTCGTCTTTGCCAAACCTTTTGAATTTCTGTTATTGAATCCAGATCAAAGGCGCTCAGAATGGTTAAAAAGCCGAATTGCTTAACTAGAAGGCTGACAGTGCATTGGCAACCACTGCTAGAGGGCGGCCCTAGATATCAGTGATCGGGGGCACCCCTTGCTGGGAGCTGCAAGGAACACGCATGGATTGCCTTCTAGAGCACACACTCTGTGCACAGAATACCCTCTGTGGTGACACTTTCAGTCCAGAGGTGTGCATCACCGGCAAAAGATTTTAAACACTTACTAACACCGCCGATGGTCCAGCCCCCTCCATGAAGAAACACTATGGCAGGAAGTTGGTCTGTTTCCATGGTTATGGGCCGGTAGATCCTGACTGTAACGCCATCTATGGTGGTATCATTCATGGTGATGTTGGCACCAAATGGTAAAAAGTTTTGCTGAACAATGTCAAATAACTTTCTCGCAATTTTCACGGAGTCTCCAAGCCCCAAAGCTTCTCCTAAAACAGCCTGTAATTATAATTGTATTGAATATTCCCATGGTTAGATTAATTGATAGAGTGTTGTGCTTCAGCCAAAGGAACACTATGTGCCTGGCCATACCTTTCTGTATTGTAATTCATACAGTATGAACATAATATAAAATATAAAGTACTATCTTTTCAATTTTTATAAAATATCACTGAAGGTGAAAAATGCATGAAATATTAATTTCCCATCAAATTTGGGGGAAACGTTGGTAAACTTTGTACATCTTATAAGTACAACAAATATTTCTACCACTACTACTAAGTTGGATGAAATTTTAAAAAATGGCCGTGTGTGTTATACTATTTTCAAATAATTACTGGTATATCGTCTTCAAACATCGATACAACAATGGATGTACACAAAAATATTTTTGTACATCTATGACACACCGTACGGAAAACTGGCATTTTCATTAACTACACAAAATTGCCCCCATGGTGGTTGGTTTCAAAAGCCGACTTACCAAATGCCTTATGGTTCTTCCTGTGGTTTCTACCAGTCTTAGTTTCCAAGGCTCTTCAAAGTCATTGGGAACAGGAACATATACATACCAAGCAATTACTATACCTACTATGAACAGCAAAGTGGTCGTTCTTCTTCCAACATCCGGCAGTTTAGCCCCCATAGCTGATCGATGACGAAGGATATATGAGTACAGTTTGTTCGGGTCAGCTACAGTTCTTATAAAATTCGCAAGTCGTCATTATTTTTTACGGGCGAAGATAACGCATTCAACGTAAAAATAACGACAGGACATCCACGACGTTTCCTACATCTTTGGTCATCGTCGGTGTAACCACGCGAACAACAGCCACGGTCACAGAGGTATCAGAGAAAGTTGACACGACGATTTTGACGCAATCACACTTCACAGTCGTGCCGGTATACAGGTCGTGTATGTGTTTTTTAACCCGTATAGACGATTATAAACGATTCGGAGAAGGACTTCTCGACTATATAATGCGCATTTACAATTATAACTCGTCGCTTACAGCGATAGTTCACACTACAGTACGGCGAACTCTCCGAGACGTGTACGTGTACGTGTACACAAGATTGACGCCGGGCGGCTAAGTGTCACCTGATCAGCTGATACTTAGGCCACCCAAATCACGTGACTAGTTCCCATCATCCAGTGTAATGTGATGCGGCACGTTCGATTCGGGGTGGGCTAATGTGTTGTTGAAAAACTGAAAGCGTGAAAAAGTAATATTCTTTATGTTGTCACAAAAAATACAAGAAACCATCGCGAAAATGAATTAATGGTCGTGACCATAACTTCATTTTTGCGATGGTTTCATTTAATTTGTCTAAAACGGGGGTCGAATATATGCATGGTCACCCATTTATTCAGTATCTTTCAACATGTCAAACAATATAAGCAGTATCTCGTATCAAACAAAATTCATGAAAAATGGCCAACTTTTGTCCCTTTAATAGAGAATTAGATTTTAAATTATGTATGATAAAAGTATACACTATTAAAAATCAATATTTCCGAAAAATAATGAGGGATATTGCGGACAAGTTGATTCTAAGAAGGGGAAATGAGAATATGTAACAATGATAGCATAGGCCATATTAACCAAGCCGTTCATATGCATCAGTGCACTAAATATCGAAAGTTTTTGTGAAAGTAGTAAATAAAGAAGGAAATATTAAAATTAATACTGGCTTCGGGAAAAAAGATGCGAGCAGCTGAAGATGGGCAACATCAAACGACAACGGATAAAATGCGGTCAAAACACCTCTGGGGACGGGAGAATTGATGACGCTTGAAAAAACTGAGGGTAGGCCTATAGGGAATTGAAAATATCATGGGGCTGGAAGGAACCCTTTAATGTAAAAATAATGCTGGTGGAAGTATCATAATGACCGATATTGACCATGGGGGAAGATGCATCCGTCAGAGTGACACTGGATAAAAGGGATGAGCGGATCAGTATTCACATATAGACTGGCTATGAGGCATATAGACATATGACTCCTTTAGCCTCAGCTGAGTCGAACAAAACATTCTCTGATATGGCCTCAAGAAGTAGATGATTTTGTGATACTCACAGCGACAGGCAAAAGGCAAATATGGCATTATCAGCTTGCCTAGAATTGCCCTCTGAGATCAGTCTGACCCCAGAGAGAACTCCAAAGGCGCTCAATTGTAAACTATATTAGCCGGCCACCAGCAAAGTTGACCAGCTACTCATTAAATTTAGCCGACTGCTTTTAAGGGTTGTTTAACACTGTGTAATAAATCACATTACTGTCATATCTAGTATAAAATGTAATGTTGTAGGTTCCTCTACACTACGCTGGTGTCAGAGTGAAGTACACGACGTGCTTATTTTAAGTTGTTCATATTTTTTTAAATGCGTTTGGTTGAATCTCACAATACAAATAATAGATTATATGTATTTCAGAAACTTTATCCCTATTTAGACGAGGAGAAATGTTCAATTTTTGGCATAACACTTTAAAAACTTAAGGTGATGATGAGAAGAAGGCAATAACAATTACAAAATTGTTAACTATGAAATGAAATATCACATTAAGGTATTTCGCGCCTCAAAAGTGAAAGACTTAAACTTTTGCTCAAACTTTTCTCAGGGAATATTTAAACCATTCTCTTTCAAAATCAAGAATAAAAATCGGGGTCACAGTGCAAGTTTTGACACTAGAGAAACAAATTACCCAAAATTTACCGATATTTAAAATTCAAAATGGCCGCCGTATCTGTGTTAACTCTATGGAGAAAAATTAAGTTTTCGATTTTCGAAAAACTAAGACCGTGAAAAGTTTTCTTACACCAAGAGCTTTAAAATGAACCCCTACAAGTGGTAGATCAGAAAATAATAATAAAAGTTTAAGAGTCAAAATATCTGTCCCCTAGGCGCATTCTACCTTAATGATTGATTGAAACTATGATTGTCCAATTAATGTTTAAAACAAATATACCAATGGTAGCGGAATGGTCTCTACTTGAGCTGATAAGAAGAAAGAGCAGTGGTGCTCAATTCTTTTCACAACTGGTGTTTCGTGGCATCACCCTGCAGCAATGCACGGACTGAAAGGAGTGAGAGCTTTTTGAAGACTGGAAACTGAGAAATAGATACTAAGCATCTCACTTTAAATGGATCAAAAACCGCAGAAGCCTGTGAACATGAGAAAAAAAGCGGCAATCAATCTGTAAAATGGGAAACAGCCTGAGTACAGTCAGCAGACTTGGCAATAGTGAGTGATGCATGCTACCCTTGAAACCAAGTATCAGATACTGAAGGAGTAGTAAAAGCAGCTTGGCCGACAATTCTATGATATGTGTAATTTGAATTCTGATTCCGATTCATGTTGAGGCAAGTACAACAGTTGCAGATTTTGATGTTTAACAGCCTTTTTTCTGTATATTCAGTTGTCCACAGACAAACAGCATTTAACAGTAGTGGCCATTTCTTCCGTTCCGCTGTCAATAATAGTCTGCCTGCCTGTATCTCTGATTGGTTCATAATCACATCCAAATACAAATGTCTTTCCCAGTTTTTACGGTAAAAGAATAAATAACATCTCTAGAAATGTGTTAGATTTTCAAAATTTTCGCATTCACGATGAAGATATCCCTTTTCTGTAAGTCCCCCCTCCGATTACCAAGTTAGTTGCCTTGTTGTCTCTCTTTGAGAATCATGCCGTTATGTTGTACCAAAATATAACCAATCGATACATGACTTTACATGACATCCATATACAATGCTAGATGTAGTTTGTGCATAAATTTATTATGTACATTTTTTGTCGAGGGGACAAAATGAGGCTTCCTAGAAGCCTCATTTTGTCCCTAGCTTCTGCCATAAAAGGTAATATACGTGTTATTTAGCATTCAAGCGTTGCTATGACAATAATCAATGCTTAAAATACTGAGGGTTTGAAAACTATTAATATATCTGTCAGTTCGTTTGTTATTTTGTTTTTGTGTTGTTTATTTATGTTGGCTAATCACATGAACCGGTCAGAATCTCTACCTGTGTGACGTAGGACAGGACGTCTGAAAAATGGTAACAATGTGAAGATTGTTTGAGGAACTAGGGAAAATTTCTGTACAGTCCGCCGGCCCCTTTCCCGATATGTTTGTGAACGCAGCCTGACTACCAGTTTTGAACGTATATGCTCCACATGGTTTTTAAAAAAAAGCACTGAAACCTGAATTGTGTTTGTGTGGCCGTGGAGGGAAAAAGCATACGTTGGTGTGGCAATTCAAACAACTGCCCTCCTTGTCGAGGTGCAATGAGGTTAACTGTTTAACTGCTGCCACACCGATTCAATTCCCCCCCCCCCCCAAAACGCACACACACACGGTTTTGATATCAATATGTTTCGGTAAAAATCATTTAGGCTATAAGATAGATGAGACTGTGACAAAATACAGGGCGCATGGCATAGCGCGCATTGCTGTATCAGCTGACCAAATTTCGATCTTTTAATTCGCTTACACTGGGAAGGTCGCTTGGGGCGAGTTTAATCATATACAGTATACTCTCTTCCTCTCTGTCGTCTATGCACCAACACGCCCAGGTAAATTCTCTGCCCTGATCATAAAATCATGTGTTTATACCCCACGCGCCGGTGTTTTCCTCTCTCTAACTTGAAAGCTGTCTAAATTTTTACACGTCGAAGTAACATACCGACTTGGCTAATGCCTATTTCGTTTTCAAAAGAACTATTTCGAGAAAACCGGTATTCCAATATTGATGCTCATCAACTATGAATATAGTTAACTAACAAACCATATTTAAATATCATAAGAGATGATTTCATTTTTCCATATGTCACAAACAAACGTATCCTGGATTTCTAAGTAAGGCGCTTCAAATAAAAGTCTTTGTTTGCCGTCCGCATGCTGGTTTTCAGAGAAAATTAAGAAAACAAACACAATGTTAACATTATTACAAATAAACACATAATTTTTCCAAAGGAAACCAATGAAAAATGAGCACATGTTAATACACTTGTGGGTTTTTTGTCATTGTTTTTTTTTTTCTTTGGCTGGTTGGTTTTTCAAAATCCAAGGACGGCAAACAAAGAAATTTCTTTAAATGGCCTAAGCTAAAGTGGTTCGCATCCGTATTATTTTTTACATTGAATACCATTGGATTTTCATAGGAAAAACAACGGGGCAGAAGCTGCGACTTTTGAATTTTTTTCGGTGTTTCTAATCGATGTATCAAACACAGTTTCTTTCTGTCTCCCCAGAGCATGGTGCAACGCACAGTATTCAGTTTGTCGATAAAGACTGTATATGAAAACGCTATTGTACTGAATACGGAAGTCATTTGTCAACGATACAGAAGCGCAGTACACATACAAAGGCTGTATTGGCAAACTGAATACTGGACAGTTCAACATGTTGTAGGGAGTAGAACAAGAACGCAGTTGTATAAACTGAAGAAAAACATTGTCAAAATTATCAAAGTTAATACAGCAACTGTCTACGGGTAAATATTGTCACTATCACTGCATACAAGCAGTGACAGAGATAGCTCTGACGTAGTTGAAGAATAGTTTAGTCATTTGCCGTTCATGACTGTGAAATGAACGTTAACTTTTTACACAAGATCAGAGCGACGAGCAAGCAATGGAAGACTAGGAGACTTAACAGTTATCGATAAACAATGAATGCTCAAAAAGGGGCAATAGGTGTACCGTTGTTCACAAAGAAGTTGACTATAGTACACAAAAAGAGTGCATGTCCTTGAATGTAATGGTACGGTTTATTACTTCGATTCCTATATCTATTAGCTACCTGTATTTATCATTTTGCAATGAATACACTGTCCATAAAGTACAACAAAGATGTGAATGATCAGTAGGTATGTTAAACTTGATATTTTTTTAACATTGTATTGTGTATCAACATCTTTTTTTGTAGTTCATTTTTTGAAAATCATATTGAAAAGCTTTAAACTTACACAGTTTGAGTATAAATATAAAGTAGTCTTAAGGTATATTGGCATTTCGATGTATATGAAATGCAACTGACAGCAATATAAGTGTATAACACATATGTATATTGTGTTGATAGGCTGAATACTTAATACTTCAACATGATGAGATGCAAAACAACAGATTTGATTTAATAGAAAAACAATGAAAAGTATCAAAATTTTGTCTTTGTAATATTATTTGCTTAAGGATGCACGATCAATTGTAGCTATTGTCATTTTGAAATTGTTATTTTTGTTAATTTTGGTATACATATGATATATGTATTTATAATAATCAAAAATTGAAGAAAATGAATGGGGTCACCATGCTTGATTTTCTACAAAACGTACGATGAAAAGTCAGTGATTTTACGTAAATCACCTAAATCAATCTATAAAACCACTTATTTCAAGTTCACACAGTTAATGAAATGTTCAGATTCTCATCATACAATAACACAAAATTAAAAAATTTAAACAGTGAAGATTCTAAGTTAAATGAAAAAAAATGTGTGAATAAATGGACGTTTTATTTTTTTTACCAATTTTTTGACCATAATAGACAGAGCTATCTCTGTCACTACTGCTGTAGTATACAGTAGCAGTGACACTGCCTGTAGGCAGGAGCAGGGCAGTAGCTGTATTAACGTTGATAATTTTGACAATAATTTTGTTCAGTTTGTACAGCTGCATTCTTGTTCTACTCCCTATAGTGTGTTGAACTGTCCAGTATTCAGCTTGCCAACACAGCCTGTGAATATATACCCAGCATTTGTATCATTGACAAATACTTTCAGTCTGTACTCCAATTTATCACCTAATATTCCCATATGCGGGCTTTTGTCAACAAACTGAATAATATGTGTTTCTGCATACTGTATGGAGGCAGCAATTAACTTTATTTGATATATTGCATAGAACTATTGAAAAACCTATCAACAGTTCCTGCTTCTGCCCCAATACTACGCCTACTTGTTTGCCTTTTAACGGAAATTCATACATTTTTAGATTTTTTTGAGACAAAAGTAATGAAATGATATGAAATGGTTCTAGATCTTTTATAGATATTACTACCATTAAAACAATTGAATTACATTAAAATGTTATTAAATTTCATTGAATTTCCAACCAAATCTTGGAATCGTAAAAAAAGGGAACCAAAAAACTTTCAAGTCCCCCTTCTACTACCCCAAAAATTTTCGAATCCCCCTTGAATTCCTCCAGCCCCCCCAACTGTTTCTTGTGAACGCAGCCTTACCGTCTCTCTTCAGAGGATAGCTAGCGAGATACAGAAACAGGGTAGTGGAGGAAAGTCTTCAAAGAAAACTCCGTTTATTTCTTAAACGTGGGGATGTTACATGTTGCTAGATCTTGCCCCTTCTCCCTTCTATCTGCGTTCTGTCTGCCATCTAACTGCCCCTCTACCTTATGTGCTTGATATGCGCTTAGCATATTTATGTATATTGACGTATATGGAACACAATACTAATTGCATACGCAGTGTATATCTTTGTATATGGAACATTCCAATACGTTGATATGCGTAGCGTATTTCTATGCAGATCTTGAGTATACGTAATGCAGATCTTTGCACACTAAGTGTACACTGTAGTTTTGCATTTTTTTAGCATACGTACCGTATACTTTATGTATTTGTCACATGTACAGAATCAGTATATGTGCGTATATTGTTGTATATCAAGCAGTTTGCCCAGTGCTACTTCTGTGCTTGTGTTCATATAGACACCTGCATACAATAAAAATGTAAACTTGTCATATCATACTCTGTACATGTGGATATCATTCGTGATTAGACACTCTCATAATGCTACGTCAATGTAGTTTTGTTTATGATTTCTTGACTAATTGGTCACCAGGCGAAAGGTAATAAGTGTATAGGAACTACATAGGCCTAATAGCAAAGTTGACATTGAAGTAAATGACCTCTGTAACATGTCACCTGTTCCAATTTTGCCACAGTTATCATGGAAAGAGAAAATCTAACCAATCACAGATTTTAAACAGGTGGCCGCGTTTTAAAAACAGCGCCCTCACATGGGCATTTTGAATACCTAGGAACGCCCTCTTGACCATATATGGGCATATTTAGATTACAGGTGACTGTATCACATGCCGTGGTAATATTCAAAACGAAGCACAGTAGGTGAGGCTGCCCACGATTCCCCTTGATTCGTAAACTCACACATTGTATTTCAACTATGGACAGTGGGCTATGGACAGTGGGCTAGCAAAGCCTCGTGTCATACGCTGCCGGGGTATACGCTGATACTGCACTGAACACAACAACGACGCAATACATAGTATTTTTACCCGAATTCACCTCAGAGGCAGTATTTCTTCCACAGAAATCATACTGTTTAAAATAAAATTGATGTCTATGCAGTGATTGAAATCCGACAGGCATGAATCAAGTTTATGTGCCATGAGTGACTGGGAAGAAGATTGTTGGTTTTCAAAGAAGGCCCTCTTGTAAATTACTGATTGCAATTGGTACTAGTATTTCGGAAAACAAACTCGGGAAGCACAACAACAAGGGAACAGTGAAACCCTCGATTTGCAACAGCAAATGTAAGCAAAGTCAAGTCTGCACGAACGATGATCCAACCGCAGAAGGAAAGTTCGCGCACGGGTGATTGGTTTGAAACCCGAATGTGTACGTGTATCCGTAACTACTAAAAAGAAAAGAGAGCAAAAAGCTTGAAGAAGCTTGGCTTAGTGACAGATATTTCCTCTATGATCTAAAAATATCAGTGTCATTGGCCGTAGACTTGACTTTCAAGAAGTGTATACGGTGAGATGTTTGTACTTGTCTGTCCGTGTGTCCGTCTGTTTGTTTTTTGTCACATTCAATCTTTCAGTTACATCACTACAGGACAAAATTGACGGCTTTAGAAAATCTTTCCTTTCACTATCTAAAGTTTCACTTTCAGAACCTTAGCACAAACAACGACGTTCAAAAGACGCAATTGTGACAAGATAACAATTTAACGCAAGATGAAGAAGTTATTGATCGTCGCCACAACGGCCGTCGTTTTGGCTTATCTGTTTTACTGCCCTCTACCGGATGGAATAGCTGATCGCTTTTATGTTAGATTTTTATACGCCGAGCGCAAAATCTCAAAATTTGTGGTGAGTGTTATATCTTCGTTGTTGGTTTCTCCCAAATATCGAAAATACATCGTTCTGAGACACACCTGTCTGATGAATTATCTTCAAATTAAGGAGCATTGAAACTTAAAACAAAAAAGACGCTGAAAATATCAACTTTTGAGTTCAGAAATACTGCTGAATGGACACGGTCAAACGGTTTCAAAATATTTTGTTTTGTTGCCTCTTGTATGTTCCGTTATTTCAGGGACAAGTACGAAATCTACGCATCCTTTTAATGATATCATTATGATATTTATGATATTGCCCATAAAGACTAATAGAATCCCACACTCCAATGGACTCAAATGGAATGTCTCAAACGAGTTGGGGAATCTGTCTCACACAAGCCGGGGGCAAGTGTGAGAGAAACCCTCCAACGAGTGAGAGACATTCCATCTAACTCCATTAGGGTGTGGGATTATTTTTCTCACGTCCTTTCATTACTTGAGAAAATTGCAGTCATATTGTATTTTATTGTAGAAAACACCATTATTGTCATCAATAACTTTCTTTGATCTATATCCAATGATTCCCCTTCGAAAATCATAGTCGTCATCCACTCATATATAATGCTATACGAAAAATGTTTATACTGATGAAAGTTTTCTTCTCACTGCCCTAACACCATTTAGTATTAATGATTTGGCGACGAATTAGTTGAATAACTACATTGCTTTGTGCTTTGGTAAATCTACATACATATTTGTCACCAACGAGGAGTGTTCAGACCATAGGCGCACGGCGAATTTTAAAATCATTGCATTTTTATTAATAACTGTGCAAACATAAATTATGCGGGCAACTTTTGAGATGAGCAGCGCCCAGAACACGGCTGTGGCCGCTCGGCTGTCTTGCACACATCGTAACTGTAAGGTGTACAAGACAGCCGAACGGCCACAGCCGTGTTCTTGGCGCTGTTCACTGTATGTCTCAAAAGCTGCCCGCATGATTTCCGCTTGCACAGTTTAACATCAATAAAATGCATGTTTCAACATTAAAATTACAGACCAGTGATTTTAAAATTCGCTGATTGTATAAGTAACGTTAACAGTAGAGCCGAGCGGCCACAGCCATGGACGGGGCGCTGTTCACTGTATGTCTCAAAAGCTGCCCGCACGATTTCCGTCCAACATTAAAATTACAGACAAGTGATTTTAAAAGTCGTCGTGCGCCTGTGCTCAGACCCATTCACTTTGAAGTGTGTCGTCTGCCCGGGCTATATAATTCGGTTTTACAGTACCTGACAGCGTGCGGCTTGGGCGAAGGGATTGCAAAAGACCAATGAGCATTCGTCAAACGAACATATATTTCGATGACGCGAAAACACAGAGTGTGAGAACAAATCGACCCCACACACTGGTGTTCTCACACTGCCAGCGTACTAGGGTAGTGAGAACAGGAATACACATGATGTTTGTTATCTACAGCAAAGATTCATTGGAGTACTACTTTAAATATATTTTGTTTTTGTTGCCAAACAGGCTAAATCTTCCGTATTCCTCGGTTTGAACGACCCCGTTGGTGTACTTAGAGCTATTCCTAGGTTAAAAACGTGGCGTGTAACCCGGGGTTGCGACGGTGAACCAACAATCGTCCATTCAGATACCACCTTCGATGGAGTCAATGTCCGCGTCTACGAACCCGTGGTGAAGTCTGAGAAACCAATACCTGGCATGGTATACATACATGGCGGAGGATGGACAATTTTAAGTACAGGTTGGTGCTGAAGATCGCAGAGATGTCTGGTGTTTGTTTAAAATTTGAAGAGAAAACGTATTACATGTATAAGCTTAATTGTATGAATCTTTCACTTTCTGCAAAATTTTTCGATGATGTCGCCGGGCTGGCCATCTGGTTTGAAGGACCACAGTCGTCAGCTCGAAATGTATGCGTAAAACACGACCAAAAAAAAGGAACCATGGTACAGATTTGTTAGTGAAAGTATTGAAAGTTATAGCAAAATATTTAACATGAGAAACTGGAATATTAAATAAACTTTAAACTTAAGCTATTTTGATTTGCTTCACCAAATTCAAAATTTTGTTGTTGAAATAAAGCATGAGAGAAATAAGGTCGCCCGTTGGTAGCAGTTTCCCCTAGCTACATTATGATCGAAAATCTGCTATATTCATAGGTATCTGACTTTCCATTATGTTTTATCTCAGATTCATATCACTACCTCACAAGATATATGGCAGCAAGACTCGGAATCGTGCTAGTGTCGGTAGAGTAAGTATTGACAACCACCATAAACAGTCATAAAAATCTTGCATATAGATCTGAATTAATTGTCTAGAATTATTTTTATGGTCTGGCTCGGCCAATGCTGTTCCGAGAGAGTGAAACGACTTCGACTGAGTGAAGCTATATCAATTTTCCAATAAGTGTTTGCTTTTAATAAACTGATGTGTGTGTAGTGTTCGTAAGACTTGACATTTATTCTTTCTTATTCATAATTTATTCTCATGTATATACTTTTATGACTGTTATACAGTTATCGTTTATCTCCGGAACACCCGTTTCCAGCGCCCATCGAGGACTGTATCAAAGCCACCGTGTGTTTTTTACAACACGCCAAAGACTACAATGTAGATCCCACCAGAATAGCTGTGGTTGGTGACAGCGCTGGCGGTAATTTCGCTGCGGCCACTGCCGGCCTGCTCACCTTTGACGATAGATATCAGGATATGGGGTTACCGAAACTGAAGTTTCAAGGGCTGATCTACCCAGCTTTACAAGCTTTAGACTTCCTGACGCCTTCGTATCACCATGGTGACATCTTTCTTCTGACCCAGGACATCATGACTAAATTCTGGTCGTGGTATCTGACTGGAGATTTGAGATACGCCGAGGCCATGAAAACAAACAATCACACCTGTCCACATGTCAAGAAAAAGCACGGTCTTGACTACAGTCTCATTCCGGATAAATTCATACAGAATGGATACAATCCTCAAAGATCTCAAGTTGGTGGAAGTCCTGAAATCTGCGAAAATATCTGTGAGACTTTGCTGAACCCAGACTTCGCACCACTGATGAGATCCGATCTGAGGGGTCTGCCGCCGGCATACGTACTGACTGCAGAATTTGATGTACTCCGAGATGACGGAATTTTGTACGCCAAGAGGCTGGAGCAAGCCGGTGTTCCTGTTACATGGAAAAATTACGAAAGTGGATTCCATGGAATATTCGCTCTTTCCGTCGGAAAGGCAGCACTTGATGTCGGCAGACAATGTATGAATGATTTCATTGAATTTTGTAAAGTGAATCTTTAAACTGGGCAAATTAGAAATTCTGTAGTACACAACTCAATCGGTTGGGAACCTGTTTTGTTTCTATCATCTTTTGTTTACATTTTGCTCACTGTAAACTCAAAGAAAACAGAAAAATTATAAATTCACCCTGTATTTTTGAAATGTGCAGAAAAATGTTTGTGTCAAGTTTAAAATGGGAAAGGCAGGTTAAATCATCATATTTCTCCCTATCCGAAGGACCTTCATGCCGATCGGGATAAATTATTTCTTAATCTAAATATTAACTACGCTTCTTAATCATTTGATATTTCTAATACTACTGGTACGTACCCGACAAGTCTTTTGACTGTCGATTCGCCCGTCCGCCTATGTCTGTCTGTCTGGTCCCCCTCCCCCACACTCTCTCTCTCTCTCTCTCTCTCTCTCTCTCTCCTCTCTCTCTCTCTCTCCTCTCTCTCTCTCTCTCTCTCTCTCTCTCTCTCTCTCTCTCTCTCTCTCTCTCTGATCAGAATGAATCACCGCATGTTAGTTGCAGTTCAAAATGATTGCAAGGAGGGTTATCCTCCGGATGTATAGTTACCACATAACGAGAGGAAATCTAAGATCAAAGTACAACAGCATGAACTATTTACATAAGTGTCAATTTGCGCCGCAACTTGTTTCGTTTAGCAATATGATCAGATAATAGTACCGTCAACTTTTAAGGAATATTTACAAATATACGCGTTACTACATTAATTTGCAAATCTGAAACTTCAAATTAAAAAAATCCAAAGTTAGTATATCGCTATAGTATAGCGATAGTATTTATCCATGACGGAGACATTCGGATTAGGCTTTGTGGAAAGCGCAACGAAAGTTTATTTTTGATCAGATTTCCCTTTTTCATCACATTACTGTCAAATTTAGAGGAAGGACTAATAATAATAAGCCCCTTCGTTTAAAAGAAAAATTAAGATAGAACACGCCTCGAAAGTGAAAGACTAAACCTTTTTCTCAAACTTTCCTCAATGAAACTTCTAATCATTTTTTTTACTAAATCAAGAATAAAAATCAGCGGTCACCGTGCCAAGTTTCGTACTAGAAAGACAAGTTACCTAACATTTCCCGATAATTCAAAATGGCCGCTATCTCTGCGTTAACTTTATGGGGATAAATGAAATTTTCGATTTTCAAAAAACTATGAGGATGAAAACTTTTCTTATCCTATGAGCTTTAAAATGAGCTCCCACAAGCGGTAGACCAGAAACGTATTGCAAAAATTTGTGAGTCTTGATATAGGCGCTGAGGTTAACCACTATTGTTGACGAGGACGTGCTATGTGGAAAGCGCCCCCAACGTTACTGCTTGAAAGCTTTTCTCTTATATCATTGCACAACCATATCGTCATACAACATACAGGATATAATACGTTTTTGAACAGCTACTGTTGGGTTGAGCCGTGGTCATGTGGAACCCCATCTCACTCCTAATGAGACTGAAGCATCAGGACCGACCATTCGTGGTCATCCATCGGACTAAACCGACACTCAACCCTTTTGTTTTCACAACCTTCTTGCACATTTCCATTTTTTGCTTGTTTTCTTATTTCCATCATGCAGTAAACAGTATTTTTTCAACTTTTATTGGAAAAATTAAGGTGTTACATTTCTGTGGTGTTGTCACAAAACACGTCTTACATCCCAGAAAAGGAAAGTTTTTACCGTTTCACCACCATGGTTTTGCCAAATCCATTGTTATTGATGGTGAGTGGAGACCTGTCCATAGGGAATGAAAAGTGAACATTACATTTTGCTGATAAGTTGCTAAAACAATTCAAACCATTCTCTTTTATAGTCAAGATAAAAAGAAATCAGGGTCATCGTGTGAAATATTTGCTCGTTGGAGCAAATTACTTCATATACATTGATATTTCGAATTAACACGATTGGAACTAGTTTGGGTGAAAAATTTATCAAAATTGTTAGGTACTCTATAGCTGAAAGGTGCAAAATTACGAATTACCCATAAAAAGCAGTGAATTGCAAAAAAATAAATTTCTAAACTTTGCTAATTAAACTAAAATTACCACAATATTCTATTCTCCCAAATTAGTTCGTGTCGTTTTAATTCTGTGTTGTTGTTACCTTTCAGTGTTGATTTTATGGAAGGAAATTACATTCATGTGCACTTTTCTAAATCAGTTTATACAAGCCGTGAAGGACATAGAGTTGTGAGATTTCAAGTGTGCAAAAACTTGCCTCCAAGGTGCATTGTAAGTCAAGTTACAGGCTACTCCACCCCCACTTGTCAAGCCTTACATTGGAGCTTTGTCCTCTGGGCAGATTGAAGTGAAATCGTGTGATTGCTGATTTACGGGATCGACTACTAACATCAGCACTTCAGCTCCATCTGGCATATCGTATTCATTGCCGATTAAAAAAGGATATTATTGCTGCCATTGGTGTTTATGTGATGTATTATCTGTTGTAGAAAATAAAATATACATCGATATTTGGGGTTATAGGAGTGTGATGCGTGTTAAATAATTTCGTGTCTTGCTTTATATTCAGGGCAGTGTATTATGAAAGTATTACACACCTCGAAATTGAAAGACTTAAACTTTTGCCCAAAATTATCGGAAGAATATTTTAAACTGTCGTCTTCCGAAATCAAGCGATAGGGGGTCGCAGTGTAAAATCTGTTACAAGAGAAACAAATAACCAAGTATTTGACGACAATTTAATTCCAAATGGCCGCCATTCCCACGTCTACTCCCGGGCGTCTACTCTATTGACAAAAGTTAAGGTAATTTTCGATATTCAAAAAAATAATTTGGCGAAAACTTAATTTATAATTCAATAGCTTCACCCACAAGTGGTAGACCAAACAGAGCACTGTATAGGTTTGAGAGTCTGAATATCTGTTCCTGAGAGACATTCTACCTTAATAAACCAAATAACGTACTCTCACATTTACAGAGAGAGTCATAAGTCTGAGGCCACTCATATGGCGAAATGACTAGCAAAACAGCCAGTCATTTGATGAAGTTGTAAACAGTTTGGTGATTAACTTGGCTGATAACATGGCCACTATAAAACTGGACATCGGAGCTCCCCTGTAGTGCTGTAGAATAAAGATACCACTTGTATACATTAAAGCCTGTACTCAATAATTAGTTTATTGAAGCAATCCCTCTTTTATGGGATCACTGCTGTTAGTGTCATACAAACACGTATTCCATGCAGACAGTGTATTTTGGGGAATTTAAATCAGCTGCATTGTTTTTCGTAAACCTAAAGAGACACAATGATAAGGCGAACATTATATACAAGAAAAATAATTTTGGTCTACAGACAATAGTGTGTAAGTTACAATAACACCAGTTTTTTTCCTTTGGTTATTGTGAAGATATGACAAATAAGTTGTCTTGACAAGACAGTTGTATATGGACTGGTGTTATGCATGGTAATATTATCTCAATCTTGAGCGCAGGGTGCCAATCGTAAACTCTCATTTACAACCCTCTGTAGCAACAGGGGAGCCCAATTTCCAGTTTTTCGTGCCCATGCTATCAGCCAAGTTAATCACCAAACTGTTTACAACTTCATCAAATGACTGGCTGTTTTGCTAGTCATTTCGCCATATGAGTGGCCTCAGACTTATGACTCTCTCTGTAAGAATAGTTCAGTGCCGGGTACGTCACTCTTTGCTCCGCACAAAGCTACCCTCATTTTTCCAAGTAAGCTGGTCGAATGTGTTCCAATATTTGACCCGTGGATTTGTGCCAACAGTTCGAGCTGTAGGAGATGACAAAGTAGCAGGGCCCCAGTCGCTGCATGTCATCTTCCCCCTCGGATATAGCACATCTTATACTTTCCCTACAAAAACGCAAAGTGCTTTTATCCTTAGTTCACTGAACTTCGATCTTCGACCTTCGACCGTTGCAGTTGAAAGATAGCCGGAAACTAGAGAGTACGCTAACAAGGTAAGGGGAGAACCATTTGATTTCTGGGGGGGGGATATGGAGGATTTTGAGAAAAAAAAATTTGTCACCAGGTGAGAGAGAAGAAAAAAAATTGATCCTGTCAAGGCCTGAGAAAAAAAAATTGTCATAACAGACAGAAGAGAGAAAAAAAATTGTCACAATGCACCAGAAATAAGCAAAATTTGGAGACTTATTCTCATGTATTCTTTGCCGGCGCGCCGCCATAGGCGGCGCAAATGTTTTACCACAAGCAATTCTTATGTTCTTTCCCCAGCACTTATGATATAAACATGCACTACATAGGTCTACTTTACACCTCAGTACACTCAATGTTTTCCTTCCTTTTCTGACCCAAGAAATCATATTTCAGGATTTCTGTTGCAATATCTCAATGGCATAGGCACTATCTAAAGGGGACTATTTGACTTCTGTAAATTGTGAAAATTTAAAACACAAGACAGGAGTCAATAAACTAGTATTAAAACAATGTATTATTTTCTTGATATAATTTGTTAGAAAGATGTACCTTGACAATGAAAAATTGAGGAACAGCAAATATAATGAAATACAATGTGTGAGCCTTGTTTTTCTGACCACAAACACCGGATCGCAAACATACCATATTCAGGCTTTCAATAGAAGCTGGCAGCTGGAGAAATGACACAAGAAGGTCACAGATTTTACGTTCCTGTATATTCATTTGTCTTCAGTCTCTGGCAAACAGAACTGTTTTTCACAAATTGTATTGTCATAATTGTTTGGTTGTTGAATATTGTGACTCAAAAACTGATCATGCAAAAAAATGTAAAAAATATCAGTGTTCAATGTCATTTTCAAACAGTTTTACCGAGTGCAAAATAAACTGAAATTCCTCTCAGATTGCACCATTAAACACATCAATTCTCAAAATTTCCAATACGAGAGGGGGAACCCCCTCTCGTGCTCTCCCCCTTAGGGTCTTCTAACAGTTTCACTAAGTAAACAAATAAAAAAAACTCTCAGATTGCACCAGACTGCACCATTGCACACATCAATATCTTAAACAATTCCATGCAAGATAGGGGAAAGCCCCTGTGACACTTTCCCCCTAAGCCTCTCTCATGTTCTCCCCTGTACTTTCAAATTCTGCCCGGTCAGATATCCTAGTGAAAACCCTGTCATAATATCCATCCAAATTAAACAATATACTATATGATTAGATACTGCGTGATCTTTTATATCTTTATTTTATTGTGACTTTGAATTTCATTTTGATGTGTTCACCTTTGTTGAACCATCATGAGATAACTGATGATAGTCTAGCAGGGTACATCAGGATTTGATAGGTCTTTACTGTTGCTGTATTTTGTGAATTTTACAATTACATGTATTGGTATTTAACTTTTCTAAGTGGGGGACGGTCAAATTTCAGAGTTAGAGAGGGAGGTTACTCAAATTCATCATGGTTGGCGAAGGGCGGGGGGTCACTCGAAATTTCGGAGTTTCAGGCCGTAAATAATGACGGGTCCCTTATATACAACGCATTACAAACTTGATGACCAATAAAAAAAAAATTGCACTGCTACTCCATTTGGAAAAAAAAATTGATGCAGGTCTGACAGTAGAAAAAAAATTGCTGTCACTCTGACAGGAAAAAAAAATTGCTGCCACACCCTCTTCCTCCATACCCCCCAGAAATCTAATGGTCCGCCCCTAAGTTCTCTGTTGTGAATTGGGACTCTGACTACTCGTCCAACATAGTATTCGGCTGCCTATATTGCATAGGTCAAGTAGGTCTTCTCTCTCTACATTGTTTCACATACCCTAGGATATATTATTGCTGTGAGAAAACAGATAAAAGTGCTCAGAAACCCTCAAACGTCGTTTCTATAGTTTGAAACGATAGGGCGTGTTGCTCGAATGTATGTCTGCTTGTCTGTGTGTGTCTTTGTGTTTCTAAATATATACATACATACATGTAACCCCGGTTTCGATTGTAAGTCATGTGATTCGATCTGCTGTGTGTTGTTTGAGTGTGATGACACATGTGTGGAATTTCATTGATAGCGTCTTCACCCACAATGCATTGCAATGCTCTACTGATTTTCACTGCTTGAAGACAGTGCTTTGGTGTGGATGTACGTTTAGGAATTATTATCCGTTTTACTGCCAAGAAAAAATTCCAAGACAACGTGGTTGGTCTTTTACATGACTGTGCTTACAGGTATGTGTACTTCAAGGCTTTGGTATTGAAAACAATGAACTTTTAAAAGTCTCAAAGTGTGAGACACACCCCTCAAGCTGAAACGTTGGAGTGAAACGTTGAAGGACCATGTGTTTTCCCAATTAACGTGGAAAAGTTTCTAAGTTGTTATTCTGTAGTTAGTTTGATTCTAGTAGTACTTTATGATAGTAGTGAAGTTTTATTTAACATGTTGAAATTTGGATTTTCTGATTTTGAAGGAAATTTTCTGTGATTCTTAGTTCTTTGTTTCATGGGATTTTTGTACAGTGTATTTGCTATCATGTTGACTTAGTCTCATCCTGAATGAGATTGTGTAAACAGAAGGAAACGCTTACATAACTGCCATTGGTCTTTTACATGACTGTGCTTACAGAGGAGATCCAGTTAATGAATTATTGATACACTGCGTGCGTTCCTATTGTGTGGCCGGATTGAGGAGCCAGCAAGGAGTGCCTGGATCGTATCAATCATCAACTCGACTATTGCTACCAGGGTTGGAATAACCAAATCCCCAGGGAGGAGCGTCTGGAAGGACTCTGCACGGTACTCTTGTGTGTGTAACGTAGTTTCCTATTGGATAGACTGTCATCGTCATAGCAACAGGACAGACATTGACCTACAACTCAAGGAGAAGCCATTGTACAGCCATATGAACAATAGCTAAGTGAATAAACCCTAGACAACAGCCATTTTAGAATTATCTGGAACTTTATTATTGTGGATGAACTTTAGATTTTGCGCCTGGAAATTATTAGTCCCCACGGACACCGTCCGGGGGGACTTATAGGTTTGGTCCGTGCGTGCGTGCGTGCGTGCGTGTGTGCGTGCGTCCGTCCGTCCGTCCGTTCACGCAGATATCTCAGAGATGCAAGAAGCGATTTCATTCAAACTTGGTACAAGGATTACTTCATATGTCATAAAGATGCATGTCGATTTGTTTTGTGATACGATCCAATATGGCCGCCAGGCGGCCATTTTATTACGATTTTTTCATGTACAGAGCCATAACTCAGACATGTTTCAACCGATTTTATTCAAAGTTGGTACAAGGTCATTGACCAATGTCATAGATATGCACATCAATTTGTTTTGTGATACGATCCAATATAGCCACCAGGCAGCCATTTTATTATGATTTTTTCATGTACAGAGCCATAACTCAGACATGTTTCAACCGATTTTATTCAAAGTTGGTACAAGGACATTGACTAGTGTCATAGATATGCACGTCAATTTGTTTTGTGATACGATCCAATATGGCCGCCAGGCGGCCATTTATTATGATTTTTTCATGTACAGAGCCATAACTCAGACATGTTTCAACCGATTTTATTCAAAGTTGGTACAAGGACATTGACCAATTTCATAGATATGCAGGTCGATTTGTTTTGTGATACGATCCAATATGGCCGCCAGGCGGCCATTTTATTACGATTTTTTCATGTACAGAGCCATAACTCAGACATGTTTCAACTGATTTTATTCAAAGTTGGTACAAGGACATTGACCAATGTCATAGATATGCATGTCAATTTGTTTTGTAATACGATCCAATATGGCCACCAGGCAGCCATTTTATTATGATGTTTCATGTACAGAGCCATAACTCAGACAAGTTTCAACCGATTTTATTCGAAGGTGGTACAAGGACATTGACTAGTGTCATAGATATGCACGTGAATTTGTTTTGTGATACGATCCAATATGGCCGCCAGGCGGCCATTTTATTATGATTTTTTCATGTACAGAGCCATAACTCAGACATGTTTCAACCGATTTTATTCAACGTTGGTACAAGGACATTGACCAATTTCATAGATATGCAGGTCGATTTGTTCTGTGATACAATCCAATATGGCCGCCGGGCGGCCATTTTATTACAATGTTTTCATATACAGAGCCATAACTCAGACATGTTTTAACTGATTTTATTCAAAGTCGGTACAAGGACATTGACCAATGTCATAGATATGCACGTCAATTTGTTTTGTGAAACGATCCAATATGGCTGCTGTGTGGCCATTTTGTTACAATTTTTTCATATCATAGGCATAACTCAGACACATCTCAACCGATTTATTCAAAGTTGGTACAAGGACATTGACCTATGTCATACATATGTACGTCGATTTGTTATGTGATACGATCCAATATGGCCGCTAGGCAGCCATTTTATTACGATGTTTTCATGTACAGAGCCTTAACTCAGACATGTTTTAACGGATTTTATTCGAAGTTGGTACAAGGAGATTGACTAATGTCATACATATGCATGTCAATTTGTTATGTGATACGATCCAATATGGCTGCCTTGTGGCCATTTTGTTACGATTTTTCCATGTACGGAGCCATAATACTCTCAGGCATATCTCAACCGATTTATTCAAAGTTGTTACACATTAACCTATGTTATATATATATGTATGTCAATTTGTTTCATGATATGATCCAATATGGCTGCATGGCAGCCATTTTGTTACAATTTTTTCGTGTCCTTAGCCAAAACTTGGGCATGTCTCAACTAATTTTATTCACCGATTTTATTCAAACTTAGTACAAGGACATTGACCTATGTCATACATATGCACATTGATTTGTTTTATGATACAATCCAATATGGCCGCCATGTGGCCATTTTTTTCCGATTTTTTCATGTCCGGAACCATAACTCAGACATGTATCAAGCAAATTTATTCAAAGTTGGTACAAGGACATTGACTTATTTATACATATGTATGTCGATTGGTTTCACGAGATGGTCCAATATGGCCACATGGTAGCAATTTGTTATGGTTGTTTCATGTCGAGAGCCATAACTCTGGCAAGTCTCAACTGATCTTATTCAAAGTTGGTACATGTACATTGACTTACGTCATACATATACATGTTGATTTTTTAAACAGTAAGATCAAATATCGCTGCATGGCGGTGATTTTGTTACAATTTTCAAATGTACAGAGCCATAACTCAGACATATTTCCACCAGTATCATTCAAAGTTGGTACAAGGACATTGACCTATTTCATACATATGCTCGTCAATTTGTTTCACGTCATGTAGCAGTAACATGTCAATTATTGAAGTTTCGTAAGTAGGCTGATATGTCAAGAAATACGTACTGCATCAAATTCATGAAACTTTATACAGATGTTAACTGATGTTAAGCTCACATTGCTTTAACATTGAAAAAGACATTTATCAGTGTCATTTTAATTAATTTGTAATTGCATAAGTAATGAACTTTCCTAATTAGGGTATATAGCCACAAATTAATACAGCGTCAAATGTGATGAAACTTGATACAGATGTTGATCTCATAGTGTTGTAAATACTGCATCAAACTTTATGAAATATGGTCCCATGCAGTGATAATCTGTCAAGTGTTAGAATTGTATGCAATTGCAACATCCTGTTGATTAATTCCTAGTGACTCATTTTATGAACTTTAGGATGGTGGCCTACATTGGTTTTATGTTTTCATCACCATGGAACTCATTCTTGGCCATTGAGCGCCATCTGTATCAAAGTATTTTGATCACAGACCTAATTAATGAAGAGGACTCTATCCTCTCTGAGGACTTGTAATCAAAGTACCCAATAACAAGTGGGGACTGTGTCATCGACGATGACTTTTTTTTCCAGTACTACTGTTATTAGTTTTAATCATTGTAGACCAGTGTGGTTTTTATTCTTTTATTATTATTAGCATTAGTAGTAGAGATTTTAGCTGTAGTGAAATAAACCTTAATATATACTGCAACGCAAATTGTACGATAATCATTCTTTCCTGGTTTGTTTATTGTGTGATATGAACCTTGGTCGGGTTTAATTGACTGGCTACATTCAAGGTCAGTTTAATTACCCGGTTACATACATACATACATACATACATACATACATACATACATACATACATACATACATACATACATACATACATACACATACATACATACATACATACATACATACATACATACATACATACATACATACATACATACATACATACATGATTGTATACTAAGTCTATTACTGTCAATATAAAAATGTGTCCTGATAATGGAATTAATCTGTTAATGAATGTCATAAAGATATTCTTCCACCTATAACATCAGTCATGTGGCATACATAATAACTACATTTTAAGTGAAGGTGTGGTGTGTACCTTTACCATGCTTTAAGCAAATTCATTTCATGGCAGCTATAGGAACTCATTTGTTAGACATTTAAACAGTTCATTAGAATCAATCTAGGGATCATTGCAAACCTGCTGTGTAAATGTTTAAATGGCACCACTACCTACAAGGTGTTTTGAAATTCAGTGTCTGACTTTTCTTGTAAAAACCATATGAAGTGTGAGGTTGCATAAAAATGTATATTCTAGTACCTTTTCATTTTAAATTACACATTTGTCAATAGGACCTTGATCAAATCTCAGCTCAGAAATGTATTTGCTTTGGTTAGAAATACTTTCCTGTTCTCTTCTGTGTAAGTTTTTCTAGTCCTCACTAGGATAGCACGGATATAGGTGTAGACGTTCTCTCTTTGTATTGAATTTTAAAAGCACATACGATTATTACTGGTGAGAAAAAAAGGGTTTCTGTGCAATGGAATAAATTTGTTAATGAACGTAATTTATTAAAAAAAATTATTCTTTCCCTCTACACACTGTGCACATATATCAATACTATTGAAATACATTTTGTTTTATTTTTGGCATGACCTAAGATGACTTTTTACCTAGATATGAATATCTCACCTTCTTAATAATTTACAAGGGTAGTGGTTTAGTGCAATGTGACTAACTATGCAAACTTAGGTTTTTAATAATTTTGCGGATGACCTTTGACTTACTTTAGCTTATCTGTACGATGGCAAAACTTGTGTATCTTGTAGCATCCTTGAGTTAGGAGCCAAACTTTTCAGAAAAATCAAGGCTGCCTGCATTGATTTTTATGCATTATAAAAATGTCTCTTTAGACTGATGATTTGGCCCCAACAATTCTATTTTCAGTGACAGTGTTTCAATTGTATCTCATACTGCCTTTTTTGCATCTTCCATGTGGTGTACATAGATCTAAATCACAAAGACTAAGGAGGTGCATTCCTTTTTTATTTTTCTTCATTTGTAGTACAAAGGTGCCTGAGATGATTTTTATGTCATGTCAATGATTTGACTGTATGGCAATCTGAAACTGCTGCAAAATGATAAGTTATGTAAATGTCCCTTTAGACTGCTGTTCAATTATTCTACTTTCAGCATCAGTGTTGCAGTTGTATCATATACTGTCTCACAGCGTGTCATATGTGGTGTACATAGATCTAAACTACAAAAACTATGTAGGTGCATTAATGTTCTACGTTTTTCTTAATTTGTAGCAGGAAGAGATTGAAGATGTTGAGCACAACTTTCTGAATAATGCCAAAGAGCAACCAGACCTTTGCCCTAAAGATATACAGGCTGTAAGTATATCGTGTGTTGTAAATAGTAGTAAGTTTTTGTTCCCTTTTGTGACAAATAAGAATTTTTACACCATTTTATTCATTTATCTAAAGGAAGTGAAGGAAAAATTAACCATCCATGTAACTAAAGTATGACCCTGACCTATATACGAACTCACGCACGCGCAACAATTTTGGCGCAGCAGTGCATTGTCCTGAACTAAGCGGGGAAATTCCCTGCTGAGTCAGGTCCTGGACTTGCGCAATGCGCTATGACTCACCCCCACTATCAAAACGGAACGACATTCTCATTTGTTAGATAGATTCTGACTGTGCTGCAGCTCTGCACCGTTCCAGTGCCCATTCTGGAGGTGGATGTAAGTATATACTTGTTTTCTGGTTGTGTGAATTTGTTTTTCCTACGCCTATCGGAGCGAGATTTTCCTTCCCCTCCCATACAGTAACCGTTCCGATCTTGAACACTGTTGCGCAATACCCCTATCGGGACGTTTCCAGCAGGGACTTTCGCAATACCGCTTTCGCAATACCCTTCCAGTTGCTTAGCAACTTGTCACGTGGTTTCAGAGGTCTGAAAGTCTACAGTTTTCAGAAACATTTTCTACAGAATTTTTTCTGAATCTAACTTTCATATCCATTCAATCCATAATGTCTTAGGTATCTTTCCAGAGGTGGACTAAATCCTTCTTGTTTTTGAATTTCTAGCGCCTGATGAAATATGTCCTGAATAAGTTCTGACCCGTTTTCTGTTGTTGCACCTTTTTCTTGTATTTGTGTAAGCAGCTGTTTATATTGAACATAATAATGTTTATACTTCTCTCGTCTCTTTGCTACACCCGTTTTCCCTTGTATTACATCAATAATAACACCTGGTATAGGAGTTAGAGCTAAAAGAACTGGAACTGTCGGAATTGCTGCTATTACAGCAGAACTTACAAGAATTCCTTTAGTAATATTAAGAGCCATATCAATTCGACCCATTAATTTATAACTGCGTCGATATGCGGCGCTAGTTCTTTCGATATAGTCAGCCAATTGTTCAACGCTTTCAACAACTGAGATGTGCATTTTTTTACTGTATATGTAAGGGATGATAAAAAATAATTGTAGTAATATAGAAATACAATATGGCAGAAGGAGGAGAAGATATACCACTCCAGGATTTCGATGATGCAAATTTGAATGATGACGTTACTGCTGAAACATTCTTTATGGACGATGATAATACCCTTGCAGAAGCTGATCCTTTCCTTGCTAGCCCAAAGATGATCGCTTGAATGAACCTAGAGCAAATGAAAAATTAAGAATGGTTAATAAATTCTTAAAGGAGAATAAAATTACTGATCCGGATGCACTAAATGTATTGGTTATGGAATCTGAGATTAGGGACGGAAAGCTGTATTATAAAAATCTTAAGCTGTCTAAAGATAGAGGAGGTGGATTTTATAAGCTCACCACATTAATGAGAGAAAAAGGAGGACATGAATTTATGAGAGATGTATTCGGAGGTCGCTCTAGCGCAGAGCCCGAATATGTGAGTCGTACATTGTATTCTGAAGATGTGAAAAACAATAAAATACCAGCTGAGAAGATGACACCAGAAGACATGGGCATATACAAAGATGAACTGACATTCTTACGGCAAGATGCTTCTGGTAATGCAGATAAAATACAAGCTTTTGAAAATAAAATCGAACAATGGAACAATCTAAACCCAGAATATAGAGCTATTAATGATGAATTAAAGATTGCGAATATGCGTATTAGCGACCTTAACAATGAAAAAGTTAAAATAAGGCTAGAGAAAAGAGAAGTTGAAAAACAGTTAAAGGAAATTCCTAAAGATCACACCCAAGCAAAAGAAAAAGCCGAGAAACTACTAGCTGAACTCATAACAAGAGAAGCTAAAATTGACAATCGAATTGAATACGAAAATGGCAAGATTAGCGGGGCACGTGAAAGTCTCGCTACGACTAGGTCTCTTCGTGATGTAATTTCCGATCCAGAATTGTCACTCAGGCTGAAGCTGACAGAGTTATTTAAACGAAATGGTATAACAATCGCTGCAATACTGACTGCCCTTGGAATGGCAATATCAACAATTGCCCTGGCTGTAACTAAAGTAGGAGGAGGGGGAGCAGGAGCAGGAACTGGAGCAAACGCAGGAGGTTCAGGTCCGCCCAAAGTATATACAAAAGCGAAAGAAATTGTAAAGCAATTTGGCGAATGGTTAAAAACATTGGCTGCAAAAAGTGCTGCTGCAATACCAGGTTTAATCGGCTCCCTTGTCAGTTTTCTATTAAAAACAGCAGGATCGGTGGTTGGATTTGTTGGAGAACAGCTATGGATATTTTTAACTGGTTTAACATTAGTCATTATAAATAAAATTATGTACTAATATATGGGCCCTACGGAATCGGCATGTTTGGTGAAAAGAATATTGCAAAGTTTCTTTCTAAAAATAAAGACCTGTTTGGTTTCTCTGTCGAATTGGAATGGTGCAAACTTCGGCGGGTAAATCGCCATATCCTTCGAGCAAATCCAGGTGTCCGACTCAAAGATGATAATCTTTATCATAACATTTTAGCTTTCGTGAAGGAATGTCAAAAGACTAACTTCTTTAAGCGACTAGAATTCATAAACGTCTTTCAGGAGATTGACAATGATGAAATGGAAGTCCAACATTTACAAGAATATTGGGTTCTTCGATTGATTCGCGACACAGGCAATCGATTTATCTTTCAGGCAGACGGAAATATTTATGTAAAGATGTGATTTTTTCTTCTAAGTCATTATATACACGAAGTGAAACTTAATTTTCTTTTCAACTGTAATTTCTTTTTTTCTTCTACTATATACATTACACAAAAATGGGGTACGATAGATCATTATTACCGACTTTCACCAACCGAATACCGAAGGGAACGAAGTCAGAAAGAACTCATCATGTGATTGCTCATAATCCAAGTGAGGCAGATCCAGGCCAGACACTTATCATACGATGTCCAAAGTTAGAAAGCGGAGTAGTACTAGTTCCAGATACTTTCGACCTGGTTTTTGATCTCGAAGTAACAGGACATGAAGATAACCGAGTAGTTCAAAATGTTGCAAAAAATTTGGTGGAGCGTATGGTTCTCAAATTTGAGGGTCAGCCACTTTTCAATTTGAACAAATATAACCTCATTGAATGTTATCGCGATCTCTTCAAACATAAAAAGGAGAGAACGAACATGACACTGTACGGAATTCAGAACGAAAATCTAAGAAAATTGAGAAGTGGAGCGGCCGATGCAAATGCCGACAGGCTTTCAAAATGGGACGATATTTTACTTTTCGACACATATAAAACAAAATATGCTATTCGTCTCACTCACCCCCTCATAACAGGCCATGGAGTTGCATATCCATCAGCGTTAGGGAGTCATATCGAATGGGAAATTACGTTGGCACCCGCCTCCCAATTACTTGTCAGTAATAATGTTGTTACAGCCAATTATAAATTAAAAAACATTCAAATGGAATACGAAACAATTTCGGACCCCGAACTCGCGAGGTCAACTGCTGGTTATTACAACAGTGGGAAAAGTTTTCTCTACGAGCATATACATTATTCTAGAATAATACCATTCAAAGAATCGGACACGGTTATCAATGAAAATATAAATGTACCACGACGTAGCATTAGAGGTATCGCTATACTCTTCACTAAAAATCAGAATCAGACAGAACTGAACAGTGAACTTTTCTTTAACCCCTCCATTGAATCTGTGTCTGTATCAATCGAAGGCATTGCAAATAAAGTGTACGCTCAGAAGATGATACCAAGACAATTTTGGAAAGAAACACGACGGTATTTTGCTGAAGATAAAGATTGGTGTGAAATTGATATAGATGAGGTCGATTATTTGAAGAATAAATTTTGTCTGTTTATCGATCTGCGTAGTTTTAAAGATATTGAATTTCATGGAAATGGTCTTAGAGTAATGAACACAAAGGACGGAATTCAACTTGAAATTCTGAAGAAAGACACCTCAGTTAAGGGTGCCGACGACGCTCGCGATGACAATATATTTGCCCACGTTTATGTTATTAGCGATGCCCAGGTCACTGTTGAAAATAGTAGATTAAAGTCTTTACAATATTAAACCGTAACGTAGGTCATTCCTATCGGATCTGTTTCTGCCAACCATTCGCCCGTGTCCAGATCGCATAACTGCATACGCTTGATATCATTTGGTGCCATCATAATTTTACTACGCTTTTCACTACGGATTTCTCCAGCCTTTTTCCGTACAAACTGTACAAATTGTGCCTGCTCGGGCTCCTTCCTAGTTTTAAACAGATCCTTATAGTCTTCAAAGTTCAAATGTTTTCTAACACAAACATCTTTTATCCTTTATTTTTTTCGTCTCGGAAGTTGGAGTTCGAAAAGCATACACTTTCGAGCGTATGCCGACAAAAATCAAGAATAGGTACACCATTCAACTCATCTTTAAATTTACCTATCACTTTTTTATTAATCTTCGGAACTCCCATCTCATCTTTCATCCCACTAGTATCGTAGATCGACTCCTTACCATTCTTTTCCACATCTTCCCGAACTATATCATTGAAAGTTACGTCCGGGTCCGGGATCGGCACACTGTAAACAAAACTGTCAGTATCCATGTAGGCTAATCGTATTCCAGGGAACCGCTTTCGAAAGTAATTGTAATGCGTCTCATACATAAGCAGCTTAGAAAGTTCCAGTACTGCGGCGCCGATGAAAACTGGTTTTACATATCTATGCTCATCCGTTTTCAGTTCCAGTAGGACACTGTCGCAGGAATCGTCCATCCTTTTGGAAGTTATGAAAGTTGTATGTTTCGTCTTTGGATTATACTTCTCAATCTTTTTACGACCACTATCCGTACCGTTCCGGTCCGAAACAAATTTAAAGTCTCTGTACTTTCGAACATCCTCTATGTCTTACCGAACATCGCGTTATTCATCAGCTTATAGAAATTCTTTTCAAAATCTGTCGTCCCCTTGTCCTCATTTCAGTGTTAAAGTCAATATATTGGCTTACACTGATTAGCGGAACGAATGAGCGGAACGGACGGAACGGAACGGAATAGCCACACCAAAAAGAAAAATAGTTTCTCTTAATTAGAGTCCATTTTTTTGTCCACTGAATTTTGGAGCGGAACAGCATGGAATTTCGGATCTAAAACAGAAATTTGGATTTAAATAAAATATCATCTTTTCAACCCTTAAAGTAATACATCTGTTTTTCGAAGTTTTTGTTGCCGTGATGAAAATCGTGAATAAGACTACTAATAAGAACTTTCTTCTATAGAAACACACTTCTGGGAGTGATGAGCAAGTACAATAAATCAAACATTACACATATAATCAGGCAAGACTGCTCCCGAGACTGCTGCTGGGAATGAATAAGACTACTGGACTGAAGCTATAATTCAAATCTGAAACTACACCTGAATCCAAACATCACCCTGGATATCGCATCTGCTGGAGGATGCTATGGCTACCATGAGGCATGTGAGATGGCGCACAGGCGTTCTGTTGAGTGGGTAGTTTTTAAAAATGTAGTTCTGCTACGTTCCGACGTTAAGGCTACGGAAGAGAACGTCCGAACGTAGCATAAACTATACTTTTACAAACTACCCACACAACAGAACGCCTATGAGGTGGCGGTCTGTGTAATAATTCACCTCGATGGCATGGCGCCTAATTACATTTGGCGCGGAGGTGAAAAAAAGAGGGAGGCGGTGACGGATCGTAACTTCTAAAATGGATACATTGAACTGCATTGCTGATTGTTTGTTAATTGGCGCGGATGCCACTTCTTTTTCGTTTTTTGTTGCCAGGGTCTGCAGACTTACGGGAGCACCAGTTGATTTAGGGGATTGTGAAAATGGAGGTGTAGACAATTTTTTTTCACCCATTATGACGGCATTTTTTTTCAAAAGCATGCTCGCGAAACAAATTATTTTCTGCACAACTGAAGGCAATGCAATATATTTCATTTGTTGTCAAAATGAAGTGCACGTGCACATGTTTTGCATGTCAAAGTTCATTCATGCAACCTGTAATCTTTATTGCAGAATTTTGCATATCTAACCACTTCCCACGTTAGAAAATTTTTAAATATCCAGATCTCAAAGATCAAAATACTAAGGTCGGTTCTAAACATTCATTTTTGGTAATTCCAGCACCTCGCATCACATTTTTGCCTTCCTCTCAGGGAAGTGGTAACATTTCTTTTCTCACTTTGGGGTTTTGCAGAAAATTATTTTATCATTCTC